>NC_083464.1:7960000-7967500 GCF_030014155.1 Tachysurus vachellii | reverse complement strand
ACTTAAAAAACATTTCTCATGAAAATTCAACAGTTCAAGAGAACAAGCAGAATACTCTTTTTTTAAGCAAACTAGAGAACGGAGCTGTTTACAAATGTAAGACGGGGTGATAGAATATTCAGTATAAAACCTGACTCCTCCTTCATCTACATGACAGCTGATATAACTTTATTCCTTTATAGCAAGATAGCTAGTTTGTTATGACAATAAGGATAGTCCAAAGAAACAGACACTGTGTTAGCTAACTAGAGCAAGTTCAACTCAGGTCACACTGATATTAGGCTATTAATGTCCATCAAATTCACTGTTTATGCTGTGCTTTTATTCCAGGTGAGGCATAAATGAAGCACACACTCGCACACACACTCACGCGTGCACTCACACACACACACTAATACACAGACAGACACACAGACACGCACAGACAGACATGCACAAATACACACAAATACACAGACAGACACGCACAGACATGCATAGACATGCACAGACACACACACATGCACATACAGACATGCACAAATACACACAAATAAGCAGACAGACACGCAAAGACAGGCACAGACACACACACATGCACAGACAGACATGCACAAATACCCACAAATACACAGATAGACACGCGCAGACAGGCACAGACACACACACTCACAGACAGACATGCGCAAATATGCAGACAGACACGAGCAGACAGGCACAGACAGACACACACACACAGACAGACATGCACAAATATGTACAGACATGCACAGACAGGCACAGACACACACACACACACACAGACAGACATGCACAAATATGTACAGACACGCACAGACAGGCACAGACACACACAAACACGCAAAGACAAAAATGCACAAATACACCGACAGACACGAGCAGACATGCACAAATGCACACAGAGACGTACAGACAGACATGCACACAAATACACAGACACGTGCAAGCAGGCACGCGGAGACAGAAACACACACAGCCAGCTAGCCATACAAGACAGACAGGGGTATTTACACCTTAAGAGGTGACTTGCAAACAGCAGGCAGCATTTACATGCAGATTCCCGACTGCCACATTAAATATACACCATGGTGTATGAGACACATTAAACAGACACCGGTTCACATCCATAGAAAATAAACGCTCATGACATGGAAGACAATCTATCACATCAAAAGTCTAACTTCAGAGACAGCAATGGCTATTAGCATTATTAAAGCTAAACCACTGAGCAAAACTGTCCAACACTCAGGCATCAATGCTGCGATTCAATAACTTCTACTAAGCTCAGATGACTCAAACTCAGAAAGGAGACATGCGAGACTCCAACTTGATATAAAAAAATAAAAAATAAAGTGAAAAAAAGAACTGACGAAGAATTAAAGGTAAGAAAGAGAAAGGGAGGGAGAAATAAAGGAAACAACAGGTAAGGGATTAATGAAGTAAAGAATGGAACAAAGGAAGAGAAGGGAAGAGGAATGAAAGGAAAACTAAGGAAAGTCAAGGGAGGAGATTAGGAGGGGAGAGAAGAAGGGAAGGGAAGAAGAGAGAAAATAAGTGAAGGGAATAAACAGGGAAGGGTGGGCTAAGAAAAGCTGGAAAAGGAAAGAGAAACTAAGGGACAGGAAGGAAAAAAGCAAGAGAGGAAAAGTAAAAGACAGAAAGGGGAAAAAAGGGGGTAGAAGGAGGGAAGGAAATGAGTGGGGGAGAAAAAAGGGACAAGGTAGGAAAGAAGGAGGAAGGGAAGAAGAATAAATAAGTGAGAAGTGAGGCAGAAAGAAATGGAACAGAGGGGAAGGGGAGGGGAGGAAAAGAAGGGAAGGGGAAATAAGCTGAAGAAGGGACGGTAGGGGAAGAAAAGGTTGAGGAAAATGGAGGGGAGGAAGGGAGAAAGAAAAGATGAGAAGAGAAGAAAGAGGGCTGAAGAAAGGGAAAGGAAAAATATGAGGAAGAAAAAGGAATGGAAAGGGAAAATGAGGGAAGGAAGATAGAGGAAGCAAAGCAAGAAATGAAAAATAGGACAAAAAGAAAAGAGAAAAAAAGGATAGTAAGGGGATTTAAGAAGCGATGAAATGAAAGAAGGATGGAATGGAAGAAAGAAGAGCAGAGTGAAGGAATAAGAATAAAGGCAGGAAGAATTGTTAAAGTCTTGGGTTCTGAAAGTTTGGTTTTAATGACTGAAGAACAACACGGGACACAAGCATCATTAAATCTCTCATTTTCAACATCACCTCTACTTTTATGGCCAAAGCATAAAATTATGGTGAGGATTTATACTCTGGAATGCAGACAACTGATCATCTGAATCATATTCAGACACTTAGAGATTCATTTTCACAGCTCTACCCAGGTGAGACAAAACTCTAAGAATAGCTGAATGGTGTTAAAGAGAGAATGCTAGAAGGACAGAGTGAAAGAGAAAGACGAATCAGTATGTTGAAGACAAGCAGGAAAAAGTGCTGAGAGAGGAAAGCCTGCAGAAGAGAGGAAATCCGGTACACCAGTAACGGAGGAGAAGAAAAGAGAGGACTAGTAAAGAAAAAGAACTGAAAGGGTTTTAGTGCTGAAAGCACAGTGTCAGATCTGATCCCATCCTCATCATCACCACGAAAGAGCTGAATTAGTTGATTCATTCATTTTCTACCGCTTATCCGAACTACCTCGGGTCACGGGGAGCCTGTGCCTGTCTCAGGCGTCATCGGGCATCAAGGCAGGATACACCCTGGACGGAGTGCCAACCCATCGCAGGGCACACACACACTCTCATTCACTCACACAATCACACACTACGGACAATTTTCCAGAGATGCCAATCAACCTACCATGCATGTCTTTGGACCGGGGGAGGAAACCGGAGTACCCGGAGGAAACCCCCGAGGCACGGGGAGAACATGCAAACTCCACACACACAAGGCAGAGGTGGGAATCGAACCCCCAACCCTGGAGGTGTGAGGCGAACGTGCTAACCACTAAGCCACCGTGCCCTCCTGAATTAGTTGAACCACCAGTAATTATTTTCTCATTGCTTTAGTAATTCAACAGAGTTTGCTCAGTGTGGTTGTAGTGTCTTTTGGTTGTCATTAATATGTTTAGCGTGTGTTCGTTTTATTTCTCTTGAATAAAAAATGAACAAACAATACAGCAAGATGAGCAAGCAGCTGATTTCAATAACGCATTTAATAATAACGGCCCATGTGGTAATAAAATATAGATTTATTACAGCGCGTTGTCGAAATAAGAGAGACGACAATGCTCTGTTTCCATCTGCTTCTCTTCTCAGTGAAGGTAGTAAAGAAACAAAAGAAAGAAGTGCAATTTAAAAGCAATGGGCTCTGAGGGTCTGTGATATGGCTCTGGTTATTGCTTGATGCAGCAAAGCGGTGAAAAGTTTCCTCCAGTACAACATCATGAGAGTAAGTCAATACTCTGTAACTTCACCTTTTTTGCCCGTTCTCGTGAAGTCATCAGACGTAACAGGCAACTTTGACCTCATACTGCAACATTTCATAACCACATAGAGACCACAACTGGAATTTAGACTCGGCAAAGCAGCAAAAACCAAAGCTGTGTCCCAAAAAACGCACTACAGTATATACCGTACACTTACACTGTGCACTGTGTACAGGGTGGAATCATCTCAAATGGAACAATGAATGTTTTTTACTAACCGGGAGTCATTTCCAGGGCGACGGCAAATGATACCAAAGGGGGGAAAAATATGTAAGTAAAAATAATAATAAAATAAATAAATAAAATAAATGAATAAATGAATAAATAAATAAATAAATAAATAAAAGACACTTACAGTTAAAGGCTATAATTTGGGTGACAAAAGTGTATTAGTAATTGGATATATTTCCATTAAAATGTACACCTGGTGTACCACTGGTTGAAAGCAGTGGGTTTCAGAACACAAAACAAATCAAAATAGTAAGGACTATTAAAAAAAGGATATAATTTCAAGCATTTGTCTTTTTTGTGGTGAACGCTGACAAAGGGATTTTATTCTGGCTTGTCATCAGGTCACTAATTTATTTCAAGTTAGAAAGTTGTGAAACAACACAAACAGAAGTTCGCTGAAAACTTTTTTTTTTTTCAATAACTTGCTATAGAACTCTAAATGTAATCTTGAGTTCATTTGAACATCCATATATTTGGTTAGAGCAGATCAGAAAGTTCTGTGCTGGTTCTCCAGTCGAAAACCGACCGTTAGCATATAATTTTCTAACGTGATCAGTCGACCCTTCGTCATCACCGGATGAGACGTGATCGCTGTCGGTTGTCACGGGACCGATGATCATGACACTTCTTCCTGCGTCATCTGTTTGCATATCTGACCTAAGGAATATGAGTCATTTCTCTCTTACTCCCTTGTACACCAGTAATATCCAACCTGCTGTTCGACTAGGATTATCCAGTTCTGCTGGGATTAACACTTCTTGTTTTTTGTGCAAATATTTTTCACGAGCTCAAGGCTATTTTTTGAGGAAGATGGTTGTTAATCTGACTGACTCATCAGCCCTGCTTTGTTTTAAGAAGAGACAGAATTGACAACATGCCATTTGATGATTTAATTAGTGACGCCACAGACAGACGAGGAAGCTGTATAAATATTAAGAAATGCAACAGAGAACAAATAAATCCTCATTAGTGTAGCGTTTGCCTGCCAGATCAGCCACATTTACTGTAGTAGTTCAAATGAGAAATTTGTCCTGAATACAACTAAGTAGATGTGATCGTTATACAGCAAGAGAAAAATCACAAATGTTCTCGTATCATAATCGGCGTTATTCATCATTATTAACCTTTCACTACCGCTAGAACTCCCTTTTTTGGTCACATCCTCCATTTTTGCACGTCTTGGTTTGAAATGGGTGTGTATATGGGAAAAAGAAAGGGATCAAATAGACAATGTGATTATATTTTAGGTCATTAAACCAGTTCTGTCTCAACAATTAATAATATACATGACTCTCCTGCAAACGTTAAGAAGAACTGATCACTGATGAGAAGCACCATTGTATTGTTTCACATACACTACGTAGCTAAAAGTTCATGGACACCTGACCATCACACATATGTGGTTCTTGTCCAATATACTGCCACAAATTTGGAAGCGCACAAATGTATTGTGTGCTGTATGTTTATAGTTTCCCTTCTGTGGAACAAAGAGGCTTAAAACTGTTCCAGCATGACAATGCGCCTGTGCACAAAGATCCACAAAGACAGGGTGTGACAGTGTTAAGTTTCGAGTGGAAGATCTCGAGTGTCCTGCACGCAGCTCTGACTCCGACTCAACCGCACTGAACACCTTTGGGATGAACTGGAACACCGACTGAACCCCAGACCTCCTTACCCCAACATATCACAGTGACACTCCAACATCTAGTCTAAATCCTTCCCAGAAGAGTGGAGCGCATTATATCAGCAAAGAGGTCACTAAACCTCTGAAATGTTCAACAAGCACATATAGGTGTGATGGTCAGGTGATAAATACAGGATATACAAACAGTCATAGCCCTGACCTTACTGTCTCTTATTTGATGGTTGTATAGATTCTGCTAAAAGCACAGGAAATGATATTTACCCACCAGCAACCAAGTCTACACCACTATTTTCAGTTACACAGTAAAAATGCTGAGAAATTCAGTCATCTCTAAAGATATCAAGGTATCTGTGACTGAGATTGTGGCTTTCAATACATTTCTCAATTCATAAGAGACGTTACAATTAAAAAAAAAAAAAAAAAAAACAAAACAATTACAAGAACAATTTTTTTTTATTTTATGTTTTTATATTTTTTTTCTATTTGCACACACTTATTAGCTGGTTATTTATTATCTAAGATAATTTCTGATCACAATAATGTTAATAATGTAATGTAATAAGTAAAATGTCTAGAAATATGCTTATTAATCTTTTATCATTAAAAATATTTCATTCTGTTTATAATCCAATATAACGATACTTTCATTTGCTAAGATAAATGTGCATCGGTTGTTTTTTTTTTTAAATACATCCTTTCAGACTCTTACGACTCTTACAGATCTTAAAAGACATTGAAACTAGATGTATGTACAGTGAGTAATTGCGTAAATTAAGACTAGTTAATCATTAGTCTACACTTCTGTACTTGTGGACGCTGACATATCTTGGGATATTTTTCTACAAATTCATTCCCTAAATTAGAAATCAAGATCAGTTGATTCCACTGTCACTCCTGAATCCCTGACTGATGAATAACCTCATCTGGCTGTATCCGACTAGACGGAAAAACCCATTCCGATCGGATCATTTTCCATCCGGTGTTCCAAGATTTTATTTCCAAAACAAATTAAATCAGACTATCAATAAAACAAAACAAGCATGATGATTCTCAGGAATAAACTATCCAGAAATGTCTCTGGCTTCCCATGGGCATAAAACTGACTGTATAACAGGTAACATACTTACGTACACTGCTACAGTCCTTGGGCAGATTTACAGCCGCTGCCACGAGTGGAACTCGTTTCGGCTTTACGTAAATATACCACCGAGAGCGAGAGGCATAAATATGAATCAAAAAGGAGGACAGGCGAGAAGATGTGAATCAATTAGGCTTGGCTCATTGCCTGAAAGCTCAGATATGCACTTGTTTATCACATGCCTCCAAAGCTTCTAGATAGGTCCTAAAAATAAATTAACAAATAAATAAATAAACAAACAGAAAAACAAACAGAAATACATAAATAAATTAAAATAAAATAAAAACTAAAAATACATAAATAAATAAAATTTCATAAACAAACAAACAAACAAACAAACAAACAAATAAATAAACAACCCACCCTTATTTCTTTCTAGTCAGCTGTATATCTATAAGCTGCAGTGAGAACTGCATAATAAGAAATCAGGGCAAACACAAGCTCTTATTTTTCTGTAATCTGCTGTTTATTTTATAAGTTGTAGTCAAAACTAATGAGAAATCAACTGCTGGTTAGTAAAATAAATAAATAAATAAATAAATAAATAAATAAATAAATAAATAAATAAAAGGGGGTCAGATGATAATACAGTGGAGCCTGATTGGAAACTGACGTGAAATCCATTAGGGGATCTATTTGGAGCAGCTTCCCGCAGAGACGCTTTGCTGTGGCATGGGCTGCTACCCGTGGCAGCAGATTTTTAGACTTGTTACACTAACTAAAGTGCATTCGCAAACAGCGGGCACATCAATATTGCAAAGAGTGCATTTACTTTAATATCCCTAGGCTTTCCTGGTATATCTCACAGGAGGAGGTGGAGGAGGAGGAGGTGGTGGTGGTGGGGGTGTTCTTATAAATCATAAAGTGTTCAAATGTTCACAGTACAATGGAGCACAGGGTGGTGCTGTAAAGCACTAATTACTGTATTAAATGTGAACCTCTTTGGTTTCACTTTTTGTTTTTAATATATATAAAACCCTTATACAGGTACACTGGTATTGTTATACTGCAAGTGGAATGGACTGTTGGACTGTTGACT
>NC_083464.1:7885000-7952500 GCF_030014155.1 Tachysurus vachellii | reverse complement strand
CCGAGAGAGAGAGAGAGAGAGAAAAATAAGGAGGGGTATGGGGCAAGAGTGACAGAGTGAAAGAGAGAGACCAAGAGAGAGAGAGAAAAATAAGGAGGGGTATGGGGCAAGAGTGACAGAGTGAAAGAGAGAGACCGAGAGAAAGAGAGAGAAAAATAAGGAGGGGTATGGGGCAAGAGTGACAGAGTGAAAGAGAGAGACCGAGAGAAAGAGAGAGAAAAATAAGGAGGGGTATGGGGCAAGAGTGACAGAGTGAAAGAGAGAGACCGAGAGAGAGAGAGAAAAATAAGGAGGGGTATGGGGCAAGAGTGACAGAGTGAAAGAGAGAGACCGAGAGAGAGAGAGAGAGAGAGAAAAATAAGGAGGGGTATGGGGCAAGAGTGACAGAGTGAAAGAGAGAGACCAAGAGAGAGAGAGAAAAATAAGGAGGGGTATGGGGCAAGAGTGACAGAGTGAAAGAGAGAGACCGAGAGAGAGAGAGAGAGAAAAATAAGGAGGGGTATGGGGCAAGAGTGACAGAGTGAAAGAGAGAGACCAAGAGAGAGAGAGAAAAATAAGGAGAGGTATGGGGCAAGAGTGACAGAGTGAAAGAGAGACCAAGAGAGAGAGAGAAAAATAAGGAGGGGTATGGGGCAAGAGTGACAGAGTGAAAGAGAGAGAGAGAGAGAGAGAGAGAGAGAGAGAGAGAGAGAGAGAGAGAGAGAGAGGGGCGACAGATGGTAGGCCTAATAGGTTAACAGGAAAGAAAGCAAGAGTGCACATGTCCAAACACACACACACACACACACACACACACACACACACACACAAAGAAGGAGGAAGAGTAGGAGTTTTGAAAAGAAAAGAAAAAAAACAAAAAAAAAACCCAGTTCGTCGGATAAAAAGTGACTCATCGTGGCTTGATTGACAGCCTGTTTAAAGCTAAACGAAAATAAGCCGAGGCCTTCGAGGCAGCCATCATGTACACTTGTAAGGTCTGAGGTTCACCCAGTGTCAGCTCTAACGCACAACAGATCTGTGTCACCGTCCACTACACTAAATGTTGACCTAATTCTCTGTCAGCTTATCTGAAGGATCTAATTTCTTAAATCAGTAAATAAAATACATTAAACGCTTCACCCTTGTCCTAGGTCATGATGGATTTATTCTAGGTGGCCTATTCTTATACCATCCAACGGCACCAGATGCTGCTGCTGATGATGAAGAAGATTATTAAAAATAAGTCGGTGTTAGGGTGAAATTAACAGGCAGGTCAGAACATCACTGCACAAGCTAAACCACATACTTAAAACAAAGCTGAAAAAACTTGAGCAGTTAACATGTAGAAACGAGTGACATCCAAGAGTTATTACATCATAACATATGTAAATATGCTCCAATATGTAAATGTAGGTGAGGATTGTATAGAATTGTGGATTTCATAAGGAATTCCTCTTCATCATTGCACTGCTTTTTCCCTCTCTGTACTATTGATTACATTTAGTCTTGTCTCCGCCCACAGTTTTGCCGTGGGTTTATTTCCCTGTTGTCTCTCTAATTATATTTAGGTGCTTCATTCTTGATTGGTTTGCTGTTATATACCCTTGCGGTCCTGTAAACTTTTGCCTCACACCCAAGTTCTCATCTTCTGTAGTTTGTTAAAGACTCGGTTTACAAATCCAGCCTAATTTTGAGCTTTGATTGAGTTCTTGTTTGAATTAAACGCCTCTGCACCCGAATCCACACCTACCCGCTGAGTCCAGAAAAAAAAAACGGAGGCGTATTTCTATGCATTTTTTTTTTTTTTAATCTTGCAACTATGGGACCATCAAAAGACTTTATTACTCAAAAGCAAAACAAAAACTGTGTGGAAAAGATTCCAATCTGACTCTGACAGATAGACTTGTGTTTTGTGCCATGGGTCTTCGCTGTCTATGTCATTCATCATCAGCGTGGGAATTGATCCTGAATCATGGCGTGCAGTGATGAGTAGCCCCTTCCTCAAACAAACAGAGATATTCAGACTTCCAAAGAGCCTGGTTTCAGGACCAGCACTATAAACAACATCATGTGCTCTTTGAAAACTGACCTACAGATCCATTAGTCACCAAACCAAATTACAGGAAGTATGTTCAGCTCGATCGCTAACTAACAGCTCTGACATTTTCTACACACGCTTAACAGCTGAGGCACGATGATGAACATGAAGTGAATCAGATACATGGAATAAATAGAAAAATCTGCTATCAAACTGCTAATCTGTTTATCTCCAATATGTAGAACAGCGTAACCCATCAACACACATAGACACACACACAGACAGACACACAGACAGACACACAGACACAGACAGACAGACACACAGACAGACACTCACAGACAGAAACACACAGACAGACACACACAGACAGACAGACAGACACACAGACAGACACACACAGAGACACACACAGACAGACACTCACAGACACTCACAGACACTCACAGACAGACACACTCAGACAGACACACAGACAGACACACACAGACAGACATACACAGACAGACACACTCACACAGACACAGACAGACACACAGACACAGACACTCACACAGACACACACACAGACAGACAGACACTCACACAGACACTCACACAGACACTCACACAGACACTCACACAGACAGACACACAGACAGACACACAGACAGACACACAGACAGATACAGACACAGATACAGACACACACACACACAGACACTCACACAGACACAGACACACACAGAAACAAACACACACACTCACACAGACACTCACACAGACACAGACAGACACAGACAGACACACACACAGACACACACACAGACAGACACACAGACACACACACAGACAGACACGCCGAGACACACACACACAGACACGGACAGACACACACACGCGCGCAGAGACACGCACACAGACAGACGGACAATCGCAGACACACGCACAGAGACAGACCAACCGACAGACACAGACACACGCACAGAGACAGACAGACAGACACAGACACATGCGCAGAGACAGACAGACAAACAGACATGCACAGAGACAGTCAGACAGACAGACAGAGACTCACACAGACACAGACAGACAGACACTCACATAGACACAGACAGACAGACAGATACATGCACACAGTCACAGACAGACACACAGACACACTCACACAGACACAGACACATGCCCACAGACAGACAGACAGACAGATGCACAGAGACAGACACGCATGCAGAGACAGACACACAGACACATGCACACAAGCACGCAGGCACACACAAGACACAGACACACGCAGACACACACAGACAGACACAGACACACACAGACAGATGCAGACACACAGACAGACACAGACACACACAGACAGATGCAGACACACACAGACAGAGGCACGCACGCACGCACACAGAGACAGATGCACACACAGACAGACAGACAGACACACGCACACACACAGACACACGCAAGCACGCACACACAGACAGACAGACACACACAGACAGACAGACAGACTCACGCACACCCAGACAGACACACGCACACACAGGCAGACAGACACACACACAGACAGACAGACTCACGCACACCCAGACAGACACACGCACACACAGACAGACAGACACACGCACACAGACAGATGCATCTATGCACGCACACATAGGCAGATGCATGCGCAAATAGACAGTCAGACAGACAGACAGATGCACACAGACAGACAGACACATGCACACACAGACAGATGCATTCATGCACGCACACACAGACAGACGCACAAGCACATAGACAGACAGACAGACGCATGCACACACAGACAGACGCATGCACACACAGACAGACAGACGCATGCACACAGACAGACAGACGCATGCACACACAGACAGACAGACGCATGCACACACAGACAGACAGACGCATGCACACACAGACAGACAGACGCATGCACACACAGACAGACGCACACACACACAGACAGACGCACACGCACACACAGACAGACGCACACACACAGACAGACGCACACGCACACACAGACAGACGCACACGCACACACAGACAGACGCACACACGCACACACACAGACACACGCAAGCACGCACACACAGACAGACAGACACACACAGACAGACAGACAGACTCACGCACACCCAGACAGACACACGCACACACAGACAGACAGACAGACACACAGACAGACAGACTCACGCACACCCAGACAGACACACGCACACACAGACAGACAGACACACGCACACAGACAGATGCATCCATGCACGCACACATAGGCAGATGCATGCACAAATAGACAGTCAGACAGACAGACAGACGCACACAGACAGACAGACACACTCACACACAGACAGATGCATTCATGCACGCACACACAGACAGACGCACAAGCACATAGACAGACAGACAGACGCATGCACACACAGACAGACGCATGCACACACAGACAGACAGACGCATGCACACAGACAGACAGACGCATGCACACACAGACAGACAGACGCATGCACACACAGACAGACAGACGCATGCACACACAGACAGACAGACGCATGCACACACAGACAGACGCACACACACACAGACAGACGCACACGCACACACAGACAGACGCACACACACAGACAGACGCACACGCACACACAGACAGACGCACACGCACACACAGACAGACGCACACGCACACACAGACAGACGCACACGCACACACAGACAGACAGATGCACGTGCACACAGACAGACGCACGCGCACACAGTGGTACACGGACACAGGCACACACACGCACACACAGACACGCACGCAGACACATACACACAGACACATGCACACGCACACAGACACATACACACAGACACATGCACACATGCACACAGACGCATGCACACACAGGAGCATGCACACACAGACACGCACACACAGACACGCGCACAAACCTACAAACAGACACACACGCACACAGAGACACACAAACACAGTGAATTCCCTACAAGTGCAGGGCAGTGGCTACCGAACAGGACACAAGGTTCATCAGTGTGTAAAGTGATACCAATTAAAGCAGCTTAATATTTAATGAAAACTTCAGTAGGAAACATATGAGCCATGAATTATTAATGAGACACATTCGAACCATTGACAGACCTTAAAGGCTAAATAAGCTGAGTCCGGTCAAAGGGAAGGTAGTAAGCGCCAATGCCATTAAGAAAAGGAATAGAGGAGTTGCAGAGGAGATCTAAAAGGAGGGAGTTGAGAAATTGAGAAAATAGAGGGGAGGAGACGTCCCCTGTAATAATACATAAATAAAAGATTGTTGTGAGGTGCAATGTGAAGAAAAAGGAAAAGATAGAGAGGTTAAAAGAGTAGACGTGATGGTAAAAGAACAGAGAAGGGGAGAGGACAGGAGAACAGAGGAAAAAATAGTGCAGAGAAGGGGAGAGGTGAAGGGAAAAAATGTTAGGGTAAAAGAAAAGAGAGGATAGGAGAGGAGAGGAGAGGAGAGAAGGAAAGAGGATAATAGAGGAGGGAAGAGAAGAGAAAAATAGAGGAGAGGACTAGAGGAGAGGAGAGGAGAAGAGAGGAGGAGAGAAGAAGAGAAGAGAGGAGAGAGGAGGAGAGAAGAGAAGAAGAGAGGAGAGAAGAGGAGAAGAGAGAAGAAGAGAGGAGAGAAGAAGAGAGAAGAAGAGATGAGAGAAGACGAGGAGAGAGGAGGAGAGGAGAGAGGAGATGAGAGGAGAAGAGAGGAGAGAGGAGGAGAGGAGAGGAGGAGAGGGGAGATGAGAGGAGAAGAGAGGAGAGAAGAGAAGAGGAGAGGAGAAGAGAGAAGAGGAGGAGGAAAGAGGAGGAGAGAAGAGGAGGAGAGAGGAGGAGAGGAGAGAAGAGGAGAAGAGAGAAGAGGAGGAGAGAGGAGAAGAGGAGGAGAGAGAAGAGGAGGAGAGAGAAGAGAAGGAGAGAGGAGAAGAGAGGAGAAGAGGAGGAGAGAGGAGAAGAGGAGGAGAGAGAAGAGAAGGAGAGAGGAGAAGAGAGGAGAAGAGGAGGAGAGAGGAGAAGAGAGGAGAAGAGGAGGAGAGAGAAGAGGAGGAGAGAGGAGAAGAGAGGAGAAGAGAGAAGAGGAGGAGAGAGGAGAAGAGGAGAAAGGAAAAGAGAGGAGAAGAGGAGGAGAGAGGAGAAGAGAGGAGAAGAGGAGGAGAGAGGAGAAGAGGAGGAGAGAGGAGAAGAGGAGGAGAGAGAAGAGGAGGAGAGAGGAGAAGAGGAGAAAGGAGAAGAGAGGAGAAGAGGAGGAGAGAGGAGAAGAGGAGGAGAGAGAAGAGGAGGAGAGAGGAGAAGAGAGGAGAGAGGAGAAGAGAGGAGAAGAGAGGAGAGAGGAGAAGAGAGGAGAAGAGGAGGAGAGAGGAGAAAGGAGAAGAGAGGAGAAGAGGAGGAGAGAGGAGAAGAGAGGAGAAGAGGAGGAGAGAGAAGAGGAGGAGAGAGGAGAAGAGAGGAGAAGAGGAGGAGAGAGAAGAGGAGGAGGAAAGAGGAGGAGAGAAGAGGAGGAGAGAGAAGAAGAGAGGAGAAGAGAGGAGAAGAGGAGGAGAGAGAAGAGGAGGTCACAGTTTCAGAATGTAACTTGGCACAAACCTGTTCAGACTGCAGAATGACTACACACAGAGTTCATGGTGAAAAACAGCAGGAACAAACTGAAGTTTAAATTCAATTCACTTTGACCTCATTAACGCTTCACATGATAGATAAACAGAAATGGGTTAGTGACTAGATAAAGGGAACAAATGAAGAAGGGCAATGAGAATCATCATACTGCTGTTTCAGCTCCCAGAGGGGACAGCGGGGGACTTCAGGGCCTAATGTCCTTCTCCATCTTCTGTCCAATGCCATGTGCGGCCTTTATTACAGCAGTGTAGGACGTCCAATGCCATGTGCAGCCTTTATTACAGCACAGTGTAGGACGTCCAATGCCATGTGCAGCCTTTATTACAGCACAGTGTAGGACGTCCAATGCCATGTGCAGCCTTTATTACAGCACAGTGTAGGACGTCCAATGCCATGTGCAGCCTTTATTACAGCACAGTGTAGGACGTCCAATGCCATGTGCAGCCTTTATTACAGCACAGTGTAGGACGTCCAATGCCATGTGCAGCCTTTATTACAGCACAGTGTAGGACGTCCAATGCCATGTGCAGCCTTTATTACAGCACAGTGTAGGACGTCCAATGCCATGTGCAGCCTTTATTACAGCACAGTGTAGGACGTCCAATGCCATGTGCAGCCTTTATTACAGCACAGTGTAGGACGTCCAATGCCATGTGCAGCCTTTATTACAGCACAGTGTAGGACGTCCAATGCCATGTGCAGCCTTTATTACAGCACAGTGTAGGACGTCCAATGCCATGTGCAGCCTTTATTACAGCACAGTGTAGGACGTCCAATGCCATGTGCAGCCTTTATTACAGCACAGTGTAGGACGTCCAATGCCATGTGCAGCCTTTATTACAGCACAGTGTAGAACGTCCAATGCCATGTGCAGCCTTTATTACAGCACAGTGTAGGACGTCCAATGCCATGTGCAGCCTTTATTACAGCACAGTGTAGGACGTCCAATGCCATGTGCAGCCTTTATTACAGCACAGTGTAGGACGTCCAATGCCATGTGCAGCCTTTATTACAGCACAGTGTAGGACGTCCAATGCCATGTGCAGCCTTTATTACAGCACAGTGTAGGACGTCCAATGCCATGTGCAGCCTTTATTACAGCACAGTGTAGTACGTCCAATGCCATGTGCAGCCTTTATTACAACACAGTGTAGAACGTCCAATGCCATGTGCAGCCTTTATTACAGCACAGTGTAGGACGTCCAATGCCATGTGCAGCCTTTATTACAGCACAGTGTAGGACGTCCAATGCCATGTGCGGCCTTTATTACAGCACAGTGTAGGACGTCCAATGCCATGTGCAGCCTTTATTACAGCACAGTGTAGGACGTCCAATGCCATGTGCAGCCTTTATTACAGCACAGTGTAGGACGTCCAATGCCATGTGCAGCCTTTATTACAGCACAGTGTAGGACGTCCAATGCCATGTGCAGCCTTTATTACAGCACAGTGTAGGACGTCCAATGCCATGTGCAGCCTTTATTACAGCACAGTGTAGGACGTCCAATGCCATGTGCAGCCTTTATTACAGCACAGTGTAGGACGTCCAATGCCATGTGCAGCCTTTATTACAGCACAGTGTAGGACGTCCAATGCCATGTGCAGCCTTTATTACAGCACAGTGTAGGACGTCCAATGCCATGTGCAGCCTTTATTACAGCACAGTGTAGGACGTCCAATGCCATGTGCAGCCTTTATTACAGCACAGTGTAGGACGTCCAATGCCATGTGCAGCCTTTATTACAGCACAGTGTAGGACGTCCAATGCCATGTGCAGCCTTTATTACAGCACAGTGTAGGACGTCCAATGCCATGTGCAGCCTTTATTACAGCACAGTGTAGGACGTCCAATGCCATGTGCGGCCTTTATTACAGCACAGTGTAGAACGTCCAATGCCATGTGCGGCCTTTATTACAGCACAGTGTAGGACGTCCAATGCCATGTGCGGCCTTTATTACAGCACAGTGTAGAACGTCCAATGCCATGTGCAGCCTTTATTACAGCACAGTGTAGGACGTCCAATGCCATGTGCGGCCTTTATTACAGCACAGTGTAGGACGTCCAATGCCATGTGCGGCCTTTATTACAGCACAGTGTAGGACGTCCAATGCCATGTGCAGCCTTTATTACAGCACAGTGTAGGACGTCCAATGCCATGTGCGGCCTTTATTACAGCACAGTGTAGGACGTCCAATGCCATGTGCAGCCTTTATTACAGCACAGTGTAGGACGTCCAATGCCATGTGCAGCCTTTATTACAGCACAGTGTAGGACGTCCAATGCCATGTGCAGCCTTTATTACAGCACAGTGTAGGACGTCCAATGCCATGTGCAGCCTTTATTACAGCACAGTGTAGGACGTCCAATGCCATGTGCAGCCTTTATTACAGCACAGTGTAGGACGTCCAATGCCATGTGCAGCCTTTATTACAGCACAGTGTAGGACGTCCAATGCCATGTGCAGCCTTTATTACAGCACAGTGTAGGACGTCCAATGCCATGTGCAGCCTTTATTACAGCACAGTGTAGGACGTCCAATGCCATGTGCAGCCTTTATTACAGCACAGTGTAGGACGTCCAATGCCATGTGCGGCCTTTATTACAGCACAGTGTAGAACGTCCAATGCCATGTGCGGCCTTTATTACAGCACAGTGTAGGACGTCCAATGCCATGTGCGGCCTTTATTACAGCACAGTGTAGAACGTCCAATGCCATGTGCAGCCTTTATTACAGCACAGTGTAGGACGTCCAATGCCATGTGCGGCCTTTATTACAGCACAGTGTAGGACGTCCAATGCCATGTGCGGCCTTTATTACAGCACAGTGTAGGACGTCCAATGCCATGTGCAGCCTTTATTACAGCACAGTGTAGGACGTCCAATGCCATGTGCGGCCTTTATTACAGCACAGTGTAGGACGTCCAATGCCATGTGCGGCCTTTATTACAGCACAGTGTAGGACGTCCAATGCCATGTGCAGCCTTTATTACAGCACAGTGTAGAACGTCCAATGCCATGTGCGGCCTTTATTACAGCAGCCTTTATTACAGCATAATATAGGACGGCCTGCTGATGATCTCCTCCACAAGCTGCACACTTAATGAGTGATTAATACATGCTCGCGCTATCAGTACTTATAACATGTCTGTATTCGGATTGGCCTCTTGTCAATCATTTAATAGACACGCCCCCAACACTACTGCGCAGCCTCATAAAGAATTCTGCATGTTTTAAAAGCCAGGCTTTGTGGGTGAATATGGTGGGGTGTAAAAATAAATAAATAAATAAATAAAAAAAATCAAAAAAATCATTCCACCCATTTAACCGAAAGACTTTTATTTTTCTAATGTACATTCAGACCACCACTGTTCTACACACATCCTCGGTGTAACATTTTAACAAATCCTGCTCCGTGTTCCTGATTCATAAAGTATAAAAGCATGTGAGTGTGCTCTGTAGAGAGAATTTCATTCCTGATCATTTATTTAGGCAGCGCAGACAAGCCGTGTGCCTCGGTTCGCTTTAACAGAGGGAGGAGGGTTTTGCGTAAGAGCTGCCCTACTTCCATGATTCAGCAGTATATGTAACATCAGTGAAGCCCATCCATCTCCCCAGAGTCTCTCCATCTCTGTTTACGTCTCAGTCGTGTCTATGAAGATCAGTCGTCTCCTTAACCTGAAACAGAATTCAAAAACCTCTCTCTCTCTCTCTGTCTCTCTCTGTCTCGTTTCCATCTGTTACGCATCTCCTTCTGTCTCTCATTCACTCTGTCTTTCCTCTTTACTCTACTACTGCATCATAACTCTGTGTCTGTCGGTCCGTCTGTCCGTCTCTCTCTTTCAGCATCCAGCGCTCTCCTTAGAAATCTAACATATTCTGTTCACGTCCTCTGCCGCCTGATGCTTGAGGCTTCTAAGCATGAAGGTAAACAGCCCATCATCTGAAGGTATATCACGCTCTCCAATGGCTTCTTGAAACCTGTTATTTCCACCCAGTGAATAATGGCTCTGAATAATTTAGCAGATTTTACTACACAATGCGGCTCGGCGGCGAGAGCAGAGTGAGCGCACGGCGGGTTTCATCTCCTGGAGTACAGTAAAAGCCCGATGTGAATACAGATGCTTCAGCAAAATGAAAACAGGTTTCTTGACACTTCAAATAAACAAATCTGACGATTCAAGAGGAAAAGACTCTTATAAAATAAATTAATTAATGAATGAATAAATGAATTAATTAAAAAAAATAAGGTAATAAAATGGGGTGATTTGTAATCCTTTGTGTAGGATGCACAGGTACAGGAGAGGAGAGTCTCAGGTTACAGAGCGCCTGAAATCTCGTGGACACTTTTCTGGCTGCAAGATTCAGATTCTTAAAGGTTGAAAACTCTCAGCATTTCCACTTCCTTCTACGTGCATGAGTTTTGATGGTACAGGGTTAAGTTTACAAAAAAATGGGTATTGAGCACTTTCAAATCATTATCAGAATTAGTATTTGCTAATTGTTCAATTTTACTTTTCTTATAGTCTTATTTATTTAGGTTGAGATTTTCATCAGCCACAAAACCACTGGTGACCATTTTCAATGACATCTCCATGCAACATAGGGATGTGTGGATATGGAGGTGTGGAAATATGAGGATGTCAGGATTCAAGGGTGTGAGGATGTGGGGGTATGAGAATGTGAGGATTTAAGGGTGTGGGGATATTTATGGGGATATGATGATGTGGGGGTGTGTGAGGATGTGGGGATGTAAAGGTATGGGGATATGATGATGTGGGGGTGTGTGAGGATGTGGGGATGTAAAGGTATGGGGATATGATGAAGTGGGGGTGTGTGAGGATGTGGGGATGTAAAGGTATGGGGATATGATGATGTGGGGGTGTGTGAGGATGTGGGGATGTAAAGGTATGGGGATATGATGATGTGGGGGTGTGTGAGGATGTGGGGATGTAAAGGTATGGGGATATGATGATGTGGGGGTGTGTGAGGATGTGGGGATGTAAAGGTATGGGGATATGATGATGTGGGGGTGTGTGAGGATGTGGGGATGTAAAGGTATGTGGATATGATGATGTGGGGGTGTGTGAGGATGTGGGGATGTAAAGGTATGTGGATATGATGATGTGGGGGTGTGTGAGGATGTAAAGGTATGGGGATATGATGAAGTGGGGGTGTGTGAGGATGTGGGGATGTAAAGGTATGGGGATATGATGATGTGGGGGTGTGTGAGGATGTGGGGATATGATGATGTATAATATTATTGCAATACTAATAAAAATGGCTGAAAAACCCTCACACAGTCTTCTAAGCATTTTATTTTAAGATCATTCATTTCTTAAGTACTATTAATATGTTTTGCTGCTCAGGTTGTCATGGGAATGTACTGTAATATTCAAATAATCTATAATGCAACATAATATATAACCGCCGAACCCCTGAAATAAAAAATAAATAAAAAAAACTAGAATTTGACCTTTTCTTGATCAGATCGATGAGCATTTTAAACCAGACTACTCCTTGCAAACTGGATTAAAAGACGGATGTTCTCTCAGATCACACTTACTGTACATGATCCCTTCGTTTTACTCACAGCTCGTCATGTTTGCTTTGCTGCACGCATAAAAACCTCATTCCCACAGGTCGAAATATGACCAACACATCCTACGTTCCTGCTGCCGAACATCGATACGGGCTATTTGCCAACCACAACATGCTGCTTCAGCAGTTATCATCTGCAGGAACGCACATTGGATGCCGACTCGGTTTTATGCGCACACCGTGCAGCACTGCACACAGTAATAAAACCCAATCACCTGCCGTGACAGACTATTTCATAAGCCACAGGTTATACAGAGCTATCTCGGCCTCAGCGTGTACGTCTCTCGTCCCGCTACGGCTCTGATTAATCGTCTTCTCCGTCAGAACCTCTACAAACAGCAGCTAGCTTGAATTCTCTCCCTGCTCATGCTGTGTGTGTGAGGTAGTTAATTGCTGGTTCCCTCGATTTGGATAGTCTTTTGTTCCAGAGACCATCAGAGTGTCGGATGAGCGGAATACAGGAGAATGGATTTTTAAACGTTCGAGATTAAAAATGACACTGCGCTAATGGGCAAGACAATGAATTTATGGACTAATTCAAGACTCAGGACAATTTTGCTTGCAGGAGATTTAACGCCTTTGTTTATTAATTTCTGGTTGCTTTTATCTACAGCAAACATACAGGAATGTGTATAGAACAATTTCCACCTGTGTCATATACAGATCTGAGTCGATCTTTTACTTGAAGCTCTGCTGAAAGTCATTCAAATTTTACATTAACCCTCATTGCCCAAAAAAGATCACAACTTGAATCCATACAGGAATTCCTTAAGAGTCCATATTGTATTAATATTTGACCTTATTACAGGTCCTCTTATTACCTCAGCTGATTCTCTGCAAGCTTTTGATTACACACACGAGGGAAACTCTGGGGAATGAGAATGTGAGGATATAAGGGTGTGAGGGTATGAGAATGTGAGGATTTAAGGGTGTGGGGGTATGGGAATGTGAGGATTTAAGGGTTTGGGGGTATGAGAATGTGAGGATATAAGGGTGTGGGGGTATGAGAATGTGAGGATTTAAGGGTGTGAGGATATAAGGGTGTGGGGGTCTGAGAATGTGAGGACTTAAGGGTGTGAGGGTATGAGAATGTGAGGATTTAAGGGTGTGTTGGTGTGGGGGTATGAGAATGTGAGGATATAAGGGTGTGGGGGTATGAGAATGTGAGGATTTAAGGGTGTGTTGGTGTGGGGGTATGAGAATGTGAGGATATAAGGGTGTGGGGGTATGAGAATGTGAGGATTTAAGGGTGTGGGGGTATGAGAATGTGAGGACTTAAGTGTGTGAGGATTTAAGGGTGTGAGGATATAAGGGTGTGGGGGTCTGAGAATGTGAGGATTTAAGGGTGTGAGGGTATGAGAATGTGAGGATTTAAGGTTTTGGGGGTATGAGAATGTGAGGATTTTAGGGTGTGTTGGTGTGGGGGTATGAGAATGTGAGGATATAAGGGTGTGGGGGTATGAGAATGTGAGGATTTAAGGGTGTGGGGGTATGAGAATGTGAGGACTTAAGGGTATGAGGATTTAAGGGTGTGAGGATATAAGGGTGTGGGGGTATGAGAATGTGAGAGTTTAAGGGTGTGAGGGTATGAGAATGTGAGAGTTTAAGGGTGTGAGGGTATGAGAATGTGAGGACTTAAGGGTGTGAGGATATGAGAATGTGAGAGTTTAAGGGTGTGAGGGTATGAGAATGTGAGAGTTTAAGGGTGTGAGGGTATGAGAATGTGAGAGTTTAAGGGTGTGAGGGTATGAGAATGTGAGAGTTTAAGGGTGTGAGGGTATGAGAATGTGAGAGTTTAAGGGTGTGAGGATATAAGGGTGTGGGGGTCTGAGAATGTGAGGACTTAAGGGTGTGAGGATATGAGAATGTGAGAGTTTAAGGGTGTGAGGATATAAGGGTGTGAGGGTATGAGAATGTGAGAGTTTAAGGGTGCGAGGATATGAGAATGTGAGAGTTTAAGGGTGTGAGGATATGAGAATGTGAGAGTTTAAGGGTGTGAGGATATGAGAATGTGAGAGTTTAAGGGTGTGAGGATATGAGAATGTGAGAGTTTAAGGGTGTGAGGGTATGAGAATGTGAGAGTTTAAGGGTGCGAGGATATAAGGGTGTGGGGGTATGAGAATGTGAGGATTTAAGGGTGTGGGGGTCTGAGAATGTGAGAGTTTAAGGGTGTGAGGATATAAGGGTGTGGGGGTCTGAGAATGTGAGGATTTAAAGGTATGAGAATGTGAGGACTTTTGCATTCGGATGTTGCACACATATATATAAATAGAAATCCGGCATACGTACATAGACGCTGCAACATTATTTCGATTTATCTTGTACTACTTTTATTCTACACTATTTTTTTGATATTACTCCGCTTGTGCTGCTGCGTCATCTTGACTTTTCCCTGTAGGAGATAAATAATGGTACATTTCATCTAATCTCACTCTCCTTCTCTTGTTGAGGAAGATCACACCGGGACATCCCAAGTTCTTATATTTAAAAATTTAGGGGCGTTGGTGGCTCAAGGGTTCAAATCACAGGGTTCTTGTTTGGAAGATCAAAGTTCAAGTATAAGTGACAAAAATAAAGGCTTCTTCCTGTCACTTGAATCATGTAGAACTGTTACTCAATCACATAAAATCATAAAGACTAATAAAGGCTACTGATAATAATGGTTTCTAAACCCACTCTTTGCTGTTACTCAGAAAAGGACTAGGGTTTAGAGACTTAAAACAATAATTAAGGCTCAAACTCTACAGCTGGATTTCTGCAAAGCCACATTGTGTTTTATACAAATAAAACCAAACTGAACTTTTATGGATTGTCGGTCGACTTCAAACGTGTTCACGCCACAAAGTAAGTCAGGGACTAGGGATGGAAATGCATCCAAGCGATACAGAGCCAGTGTTTTAAACTAGTCACAGACATTAGATTGACATTAGATTGCTTACTAAAACTGCCAGACACAGGAACAGTTTTTTCCCCCAGACAATCACCCTGATTAACAACTCACCATAATTATATTCCCTGCTTCATAGCATAAGTACTATCAGATAATGCTACTATAAGTAGCATTATCAGAACTGTCAGTAATCAGATCACCTGTATGTTACACACACTACTGCTGCTGTATATTGTACAAAAGCATAATATTGCACAATATTGTTATTTGCACTTCCCACACTTTATGTACATAACTGATCAGTCATATATTGTATTCATATTTAATACTCATAATGTCTATTGTAGCACATCTGCATTTTCTTGTATAGTCTGTATTATCTTGTATAGTATAGTGTTATTTATGTCTGTATTGTCTTGTATAGTATAGTGTTATTTATGTCTGTATTGTCTTGTATAGTATAGTGTTATTTATGTCTGTACTGTATTGTCTTGTATAGTATAGTGTTATTTATGTCTGTGTTGTCTTGTATAGTATAGTGTTATGTCTGTACTGTATTGTCTTGTATAGTATAGTGTTATGTCTGTACTGTATTATCTTGTATAGTATAGTGTTATTTATGTCTGTACTGTATTGTCTTGTATAGTATAGTGTTATGTCTGTACTGTATTGTCTTGAATAGTATAGTGTTATTTATGTCTGTATTGTCTTGTATAGTATAGTGTTATTTATGTCTGTACTGTATTGTCTTGTATAGTATAGTGTAATGTCTGTACTGTATTGTCTTGTATAGTATAGTGTTATTTATGTCTGTATTGTCTTGTATAGTATAGTGTTATTTATGTCTGTACTGTATTGTCTTGTATAGTGTTATTTATGTCTGTATTGTCTTGTATAGTATAGTGTTATTTATGTCTGTACTGTATTGTCTTGTATAGTATAGTGTTATTTATGTCTGTATTGTCTTGTATAGTATAGTGTTATTTATGTCTGTATTGTCTTGTATAGTATAGTGTTATTTATGTCTGTGTTGTCTTGTATAGTATAGTGTTATTTATGTCTGTATTGTCTTGTATAGTATAGTGTTATTTATGTCTGTGTTGTCTTGTATAGTATAGTGTTATGTCTGTACTGTATTGTCTTGTATAGTATAGTGTTATTTATGTCTGTATTGTCTTGTATAGTATAGTGTTATTTATGTCTGTGTTGTCTTGTATAGTATAGTGTTATGTCTGTACTGTATTGTCTTGTATAGTATAGTGTTATTTATGTCTGTATTGTCTTGTATAGTATAGTGTTATTTATGTCTGTATTGTCTTGTATAGTATAGTGTTATGTCTGTACTGTATTGTCTTGTATAGTATAGTGTTATTTATGTCTGTATTGTCTTGTATAGTATAGTGTTATTTATGTCTGTATTGTCTTGTATAGTATAGTGTTATTTATGTCTGTATTGTCTTGTATAGTATAGTGTTATTTATGTCTGTGTTGTCTTGTATAGTATAGTGTTATTTATGTCTCTACTGTATTGTCTTGTATAGTATAGTGTTATGTCTGTACTGTATTGTCTTGTATAGTATAGTGTTATGTCTGTACTGTATTGTCTTGTATAGTATAGTGTTATTTATGTCTGTATTGTCTTGTATAGTATAGTGTTATTTATGTCTGTATTGTCTTGTATAGTATAGTGTTATTTATGTCTGTATTGTCTTGTATAGTATAGTGTTATTTATGTCTGTACTGTATTGTCTTGTATAGTATAGTGTTATTTATGTCTGTGTTGTCTTGTATAGTATAGTGTTATTTATGTCTGTACTGTATTGTCTTGTATAGTATAGTGTTATGTCTGTACTGTATTGTCTTGTATAGTATAGTGTTATGTCTGTACTGTATTGTCTTGTATAGTATAGTGTTATTTATGTCTGTATTGTCTTGTATAGTATAGTGTTATTTATGTCTGTATTGTCTTGTATAGTATAGTGTTATTTATGTCTGTGTTGTCTTGTATAGTATAGTGTTATTTATGTCTGTACTGTATTGTCTTGTATAGTATAGTGTTATGTCTGTACTGTATTGTCTTGTATAGTGTTATTTATGTCTGTGTTGTATTGTATAATATAGTGATATTTATGTCTGTACTGTATTGTCTTGTATAGTATAGTGTTATTTATGTCTGTACTGTATTGTCTTGTATAGTATAGTGTTATTTATGTCTGTACTGTATTGTCTTGTATAGTATAGTGTTATTTATGTCTGTACTGTATTGTCTTGTATAGTATAGTGTTATTTATGTCTGTGTTGTATTGTATAATATAGTGATATTTATGTCTGTACTTTTGAGAGTCATAAACAGCTGGAACCAAATTCCCTGTGTGTGTCAACACACTTGGTCAATAAACCTGATTCTGATTCTGATGAATCCCAATGTGAGGAACATATAATGGAGTGAAATGGTGATAAACAGAACACCAGATTTATATCAAATTTTACAAAATAAGGTTTGGACAAATATGATACGGCTTTCTACAGAAATAATGTATATTTACTGTTTGTACAGTTGCATGATTGCTTGTAACTTTCTGAGTTTAGCACAAAAAAAAAAAAGACTAGAAAACTTGTCACGTGACTACAACCAACGTCACGTGCCCTGCATCACAACAACGTGTGTGTGTGTGTTACAAATAACAGGATATTTATGTCAGGGAATATCACTTCATTCAGTAACACTAATCAAATCCATGTAACGAGGAATAAAAACTCTCACGATCACCCCGTTCCCATGGCAACCGACTTTAGGCTTTACACTCACGTTTAAACGTTTATGTCGTTTTATCAAGTGACCGGTAGTTATTTCGCTACCCGTAAAAACACAGCAGGAACATTATTGTGCCAGTGGTACAATTACCTGTAGTTGTACGAAGTGAATTTGTTGCTTTCTCTCAAAAGCATCCGATACAGAGCTAACACCTGCGTTCTGCTGGGCGCCGCCATCTTGTCTCACTGTCAAATCAGGACCCCGGATTGCCTTCTAATTTAGTGCCTGAATTAAATTTTAGAGTTGAATTTTAAACGCGTTATATAATTTGATAATTTGACCAAAAACGAATGTTTTATTTTGAGAAAACGGGATATTTATAATCGCGGTTTGAAATCTAAACGTACTCTTAAATGAACAAAATGTTAACAAAGAAAACATTTTTAATATAGTTCAGGCGAATGACGGGTCCTCTCATAAACACACCTCCAGACCCCTGAAAGAGGTGAGTGTGTAAGATAAATAACTAATACTTACAGACGGCTTTACTGTGTTTTATTAAACTTATAATGAAGACGGTTTCGGTCGTGATCCTTTACACCGCTTTTTAATGCGTTATAGTTGTGTTAAAACCTGTGTATTTCCTGTGCACACTACATGCTCTTGTGCTCTGGACCTCTGATTACTGCCATGTTAAAGTGCAGCCTTTGTAATGAATGTACAGTTTTACTGTAATGTTACTGAGCGAAGCTGTTGTGGAAACACTACGTTTGGTAAAATGAAGCAAGCTGATAAGGAGTTAAAACCTGTTTGTAGTTTACACACAGGCTTTCATATGGTTACAGCACCTCGGTCGTGTGTGTGTGAGTGTGAGTGAGTGAGTGAGATGTGTGTGTAATGGTGTGTGTTTTGTTTGTGCGTGGATGTGGTGTGTGAGTGAGTGAGAGAGATGTGTGTGTGTGTGTGAGTGAGTGAGATGTGTGTGTAATGTTGTTTGTGTGTGTGTCTGTGGTTTGTGTTTGTGTGGTGTGTAGTGTGGTGTGTATGTATATGTGTGTGTGTGTGTTGTTTTTAGTGTGATTTGGTTAAACCCAAACACGACGTTATTTTAATGCAGACCTTTAAAGGAGTGTAACAGAGCACTTATTTGCAGGATGTAGTGAATACATGTCTCCTGAATTTATAGAACGATAACCAGGAAGATGTGGGATAAATTCTGATCATAATTAAACTGAATGTGCAATTACATCGCTAAACAAATGCGCTGGTAAAATTTTAAGTACAGCATCTATTAATTCTTTATAAAATTCTTGAGTGTAAAGTCTCTCTCTTTTTTTTAGAAAAAAGTTTAAAAGGAAAAGTACAAGAAACGTCAACCTGCACTCAGACACTGATTTTAATTAGTGTTGTTAAATTTCACCTCTTTCACCAAGATACCAGACAAACAAGGAAAACGGTGGTGAAAGCAGCTAAAATAACAGCTTAAAATCCTAAACTCTCAAATCTTGTCTAAAAGAACTCCATACAAACTAGTTTAATGAGGTACCTTGTTTGGGCTGAAGGATTTTGTTATATACAGATTGTGCCTCAAAATTTAATTCAATTCAATTTTATATAAATATATATAGCACTTTTAATAATGGACATTGTCTCAATGCAGCTTTACAGAACATAAGAAATATAATACAAAAATTCAAGATTAATATTAAACTTATTCAATTCAAGCGCTTTTTACAATCGACGTTGCCTCAAAGCAGCTTATGTGTCTTTACAGAACATAAACATAGAACAAAATGTTAATATAAAGAATAATATAAAGATTAATAGAATTCAAAATTCAAGATTAATATTAGATATATTTAGTTCACAATGTGCATGTATGTATCCCTAATGAGCGAGTCTGAGGTCACTCAGGCAGCAGTGGCAAGGAAAAACTCCCTTAGATGGTAAAGGAAGAAACCTTGAGAGGAACCAGACACAAGGGGGAACCTCATCCTCATATGGGTGACGCTGGATGGAATGGGTGATACAGTAAGACAAATGTTGTATTGATGCAAAAGACTACATGGAGTTCACATCTCCTCTTTAGTATTGCAGAGTCCAACTGGAGCTGGTAAATCTCTATATGCCTCAGGATTCGAGGCATCAGAATCAGCCTCATCTCAGTGGAGGTCCAAAATCTTATATTAAAATGTGTTTGTATTTATCCCTAATGAACAAGCCTGAGGTGACTGTGGTGAGGAAAAACTCCCTTAGATGGAAGAGGAAGAAACCTTGAGAGGAACCAGACTCAAAAGTGAACCTTATCCTCATTTGGGTGACACTGGAGATTGTGATTATAAATATACACTCTGACAATTGTGTATTGATTAGAAGGTTGTTGTCCTTAAAGACCACATGGAGTTTCATCTCCTCTTTAAATATCTGAATACTTTATGAAGCAGAGTCCAACTGGAGCTGGTACGTTTCTAGATGTCTCAGGATCGTCACAGGGTTGGCTTTATCTCAACTCAATGAAGGTCTGAAGGTCCGAAATCTTCATGACATGGAACACAACTGGAGCCGGTACAATAACGTTGAGGTTCACTATTAAATCTTCCTAATGCGCACAAATCTCATGCGACAGTCTGAAAAGTTATCCAGGACGTGGCATTGCTAATGCTTACCTCTTACCAACAAGGCATATACTTTATTATTTTTGAATTTATTATTATTATTAGTAGTAGTTTTTCCAGCCCAGTGTTTCATTTTAAAGTCAGATTAAAGACAGGTATACAGTATTATAAGGACCTTTATGCTACATTCACACGATTTTTGTACAAAATCACTTGTAGGCATTCCGACTATTGGTTGCCGTAGTAACGTTTACCGACGGACGGTCTTCCCTCCCGTTGGAGTCAATCCATATCTGGATAAAGTTTTACACTGTCACATTGCTGGACATGCTCACATTTAGTCAGACATGTTGGAAGAATTTAAAATGAATGATGTCCGGTTGTTTTTGTCACTGTGTGTCGCTTGATGTGAGCCTCACACAGTCTGTCATAGAACACTGTACACCTCACACAGTCTGTCACAGAACACTGTACACCTCACACAGTCTGTCATAGAACACTGTACACCTCACACAGTCTGTCACAGAACACTGTACACCTCACACAGTCTGTCATAGAACACTGTACACCTCACACAGTCTGTCATAGAACACTGTACACCTCACACAGTCTGTCAGAACACTGTACACCTCACACAGTCTGTCATAGAACACTGTACACCTCACACAGTGTCATAGAACACTGTACACCTCACACAGTCTGTCATAGAACACTGTACACCTCACACAGTCTGTCATAGAACACTGTACACCTCACACAGTCTGTCATAGAACACTGTACACCTCACACAGTCTGTCATAGAACACTGTACACCTCACACAGTCTGTCATAGAACACTGTACACCTCACACAGTCTGTCATAGAACACTGTACACCTCACACAGTCTGTCATAGAACACTGTACACCTCACACAGTCTGTCATAGAACACTGTACACCTCACACAGTCTGTCATAGAACACTGTACACCTCACACAGTCTGTCATAGAACACTGTACACCTCACACAGTCTGTCATAGAACACTGTACACCTCACACAGTCTGTCATAGAACACTGTACACCTCACACAGTCTGTCATAGAACACTGTACACCTCACACAGTCTGTCAGAACACTGTACACCTCACACAGTCTGTCATAGAACACTGTACACCTCACACAGTCTGTCATAGAACACTGTACACCTCACACAGTCTGTCATAGAACACTGTACACCTCACACAGTCTGTCAGAACACTGTACACCTCACACAGTCTGTCAGAACACTGTACACCTCACACAGTCTGTCATAGAACACTACACCTCTCACAGTCTGTCATAGAACACTGTACACCTCACACAGTCTGTCATAGAACACTGTACACCTCACACAGTCTGTCACAGAACACTGTACACCTCACACAGTCTGTCACAGAACACTGTACACCTCACACAGTCTGTCACAGAACACTGTACACCTCACACAGTCTGTCACAGAACACTGTACACCTCACACAGTCTGTCACAGAACACTGTACACCTCACACAGTCTGTCACAGAACACTACACCTCACACAGTCTGTCATAGAACACTGTACACCTCACACAGTCTGTCACAGAACACTGTACACCTCACACAGTCTGTCACAGAACACTGTACACCTCACACAGTCTGTCACAGAACACTGTACACCTCACACAGTCTGTCACAGAACACTGTACACCTCACACAGTCTGTCATAGAACACTGTACACCTCACACAGTCTGTCACAGAACACTGTACACCTCACACAGTCTGTCAGAACACTGTACACCTCACACAGTCTGTCATAGAACACTGTACACCTCACACAGTCTGTCACAGAACACTGTACACCTCACACAGTCTGTCATAGAACACTGTACACCTCACACAGTCTGTCACAGAACACTGTACACCTCACACAGTCTGTCACAGAACACTGTACACCTCACACAGTCTGTCACAGAACACTGTACACCTCACACAGTCTGTCACAGAACACTGTACACCTCACACAGTCTGTCATAGAACACTGTACACCTCACACAGTCTGTCACAGAACACTGTACACCTCACACAGTCTGTCAGAACACTGTACACCTCACACAGTCTGTCACAGAACACTGTACACCTCACACAGTCTGTCAGAACACTGTACACCTCACACAGTCTGTCATAGAACACTGTACACGCTGGGCACAGGATAGGCAGGATCACATCGCAAGTTTGGAGCTGAGTTAAAGCTACGTTTCCTGAACGTCGTCCTGATTGCAGTCATTTTGTACAAGAAGACCGTAGAAGTGGTGGCTCAGTGGTCGACTACTGACAATGAAAGGTTGTGTTCTCAAATCCCAGGCTGAGTTCAACACCCTTAACCCTCTGCTCAGTTGTAATCCTGTCCCAGTTGTTGAACAAACTGACTTACACTTGTCCATAAATGAGCGAATATAAAAGGTTAGATGACTCTTGAGATATGAAAGTAATACTAAAACATGCCTATTAGCTTCACCGGATGTCTCGCCGGATGTCCCGTTCCCGTTTTAGAATAATTTAGAATTAGCATACACACTAATTCGCTCTGAATAAGTCTACATTTTTTCCCTTTTATTACACTCGTACTCCAGATGAGGTGAAGCCCCATCAGCTGTATGAAAAACGCAGAGATTCACTCTCTGTCTTGGGAGCGGTGTGTCTCTTGTCCGACGCTGTTCAGTGAACGGATTGTGCTTTGACCTGTGGAGATCGATGTCGTGTTCATGATACATGATTGTGATGAGATGTGCTCAGTGAGACAGAGGGGGAGAGATTTAAAGGCTGCACTCTCACTCTCTCTTCTCTCAACTCTTCTTGCCGGAGAAAGGTCACAGACGCGTCCTGTTTGCAGAAGTGCTGCCTTTGACGGGAAAGGTCAGGAGCAGCGGTGGGTCAGAGCAGCGAGCCAGGAAAGAGGTCAATAAATCCAATTGATTGCTCATTTAGAGGCCCAATTAACAGGCCATATGATGACCTGAGTTAAGATGTCAGAGATGAAGAAAAAGCACACTTGTGAAATGATGATGGATAATGCTACTGGGAATCGCTTGTTTGTTTGTTTGTATGTTTTCTGACGTGGTTAGTCTGTCATTTTAGAATTAATTGGATAAAGAGGACTACAATAAAAACACTGACTTTACATGTGCAACAACAATCTACGATTTATTCTAGCACTTTTTGTCCATGCTAAATAGGTGACCCAGTTTAGCCCCGAAGGGGAAAAAAACACATTTTTGTACAGATTGTTAATGTTAGATTAATGTTAACTGTAATTAGTTCAGCTCATGTTCTGTTTTTATTAAATCTACTTGTATTATTATTATTTATAAGCAATACTGTCATCTGTTTAAAACAAGTTCTTGCCTGGTTGAAACTTGATTTGTTATCTTGTATTTTTTTGTGTCAACCTAGAAAAGTGTAATATAGCATCCCACAAGGATGTGTATTAGGACCGTTGATGTTCTTTTCTTATATCAACTACTGTATGTAATGTGTAGAAATGACACATGCTGGTGATACACACTTAATAATTAAAAATTATTAGTTTTATCAGATTCAACAGTATGGTTACGGAAAAGGGGTTAAGAAAATATAGAAGTTAATGCATAAAAAATACATAAACCCTGGAGGTGTGAGGCGAACGTGCTAACCACTAAGCCACCGTGCCCCCATAAATCAAAACATCCTTATTTTAAATTGTTCTTTTAACAACATGATGATTATAGCTGTACTTCATTATGCCAGCAATAAGGTTGATGAATGTATCCTAGAGTTTGTCAGGCTTTCTTTTCTAGAAGATGAAGGACAATGGTGACGGCTTTTTAATTAATTAATAAATGATCAATTCTGGCCACATTTTTTCCATGACCGTGCGCTTGGCTGGAATTTAGAATCTCTGGTTTGTACGGCTTTGTTGAAGGATTGTTTGGCCGTATTATATTTTGGTATACAATATAATTTGTACTCCGTCCAGGGTGTATCCTGCCTTGATGCCCGATGACGCCTGAGATAGGCACAGGCTCCCCGTGACCCGAGGTAGTTCGGATAAGCGGTAGAAGATGAATGAATGATGAATGAATATAATTTGTTATATTGCGTTCCCGTGACGCAAAATATTTTGCGTTCCCGTGACGTTCTTGTACAGTTGTTAGTACATTGTATGCAATATATACAATAGTGCAATCTATCTAAATTATATTTTGATGGATGTAATGGATTTTTGCCTGTGGTTTATAATGGATGTGGATTATTATGGTAGCGACTGGAGGGGCAGTTGACGTACATCACTTGACTGTTTGGTGTGTGTGTGTGTGTGTGTGTGTGTGTGTGTGTGTGTGTGCATGTGTGTGTGGATGAGGGGACAGGATGAGCAGTTAAGCATGAAAGCCATTTATTGATTTCCAATGCCATCCTTGTTACGAGGATGTAGGTGTGATTTGTCTTGCAGTTAGTGAGGCATTAAGTCCAAAATAAAGTGCTGCCTTTAAGTGACACAGATGACACGCAGAATTGGAGTGAGAAGCCATTTCTTTAAAAATGGAAAATGTAAGGATGATTTGATAGCTCAGTTTAAAGCTGTGATAGTGCCGCTTGGTTATTTGGATAATCTTAGTTTTTATTATATTGCACTAATCAACCTCGTGACCTTTTTTCCTCCAGCGTTTCTGATCCGTGTTGACGTGATTGCATAACACGGTTGCTGCGGTTTTTTCATCTGCTTACTGATGCTTTGAATCTTTTGTTCGAAAAGATTCCAAAAGTTGGCCGATCAGTTTTTAGTGTCGTTTCAGGAAATTATATTAAGTTTATCACCAAATCGTGATTTCGTTGCTATACAAGTTTCTAATGACTGGACTGAATGATGTCAAGTGAGCGTGATCAATTCATGTACGATTAATGTAAACATTGTGATATCTTACGAGGATACCGCCATTGATGAGAATTACAACTGTAGTATTAAATTTGAGCGATTAAAACATGTGCGTTAAAATATTGTAGCGGTAATGTGTCTGTTGCAAAACCTCAGTTTTGTCCGTTCGTTCTCATCTCTGGTGTGAGCTTGGTTTGATTTCATTCAAGGCTTTGAGAATACGTGATTAAACCATGTTGGTTGTACGACAAATAGCTGTTACTTTTACGCAATTCTAACCGTTCTAAAGCTTTTTTCCCACTGCACAGTTTGACTAAAATCTGGCGGCTTTGAAGGCAACTGAAGCACACTGAACTCATTGCTATGTTCTGTTCATGGAATCAATTGGGATTGAAGTTAGAGGAGTAAGTTGAGGCTGTTAAGAGATACACAGGGTCATTCGAACACTGTTTCTTTGGATTTGAAAGGTTGGTAAAATGTTCCTCACACCATTATCTCACCACCATCAGCCTGGCTGGTTACATTACGGCATTTGGCGAACGTCCTTTTCCAGAGCATCTTACACTTATTATTCAACTGCGCAATTGAGGGTTAGGGTTAGGGCCTTGATCAGGGGTCCCTGGTGTGGCGTCTTGGTGGACTTGGGAATCAAACTCACAACACCTTAATCACTAGGCTACCACGTCCCATCAGGTTGGGTCCAGGGAGTCATGCTATTGATACCACATTCTCACCCTTACTTCTGAAGAACAAGAAGTCTTTATTTGTCACATATACATTACAGTACAGTGAAATTATTTCTTTATATCCCAGCTTGTTAGGAAACTGGGGAAAGTGCAGGGTCTGCCGTGATATAACACCCCTGGAGCAGAGAGCCTTGCTTAATGGATTTGCTCAAGAGCCCAAACGTGGCAGCTTGGCAGTGCTGGAGCTTGAGCCCCCAACCATGTGATCAGTAACCCAGAGCCTTAACCGTTGAGCCACCACAGAAATTAATAGTCATCAGACAATGCAATGTTTTTTTTTTTAAATCTTTAGCTGGTCTGGTGAACCTGCTTCCTCAGTTTCCTCATCTTCTGCTGTTGAAGCCCATCTACCTTAAAGTTTTGTATTTTGTGATTTGCTTTTGAAACTTTGAAATTTTCAATTTCAAGAGATTTTTGTGATTTATTTATTTATTTTTACTGGACTGGAGTAGGCAGTGTAGCTCTCAATATTTGTCACTATCTAATATCAACGGTAAAACAAATCTAAGCTTACAGTAACTTCACACGATGAGTGCATGAACGGTTATGGTGACTTGCCCTTAATAAAGTGCTTGTTTAATGTCTTGTTCCAATCTGAGAGTGTACTATGAAGAAGTACAAAGATTTAGACATTTAATGTTGAATTAATCTTTATTTAATTGCCAGTTGTTAGTAGTTAGAACACAATGTTTTAACACCTTATTAAGAAAGCACTACCTTGTCTAGTTATACAAATACCCCATGTTGTCTCTCTGGGTTTGTATGTTATTGGCCCCTCTGCCCAGTCTGTTATACAAAACCACCACTGCATTAGGTCAGTGGTGGACGAGTGACACTGACGTTGTCGTGTGATTGGTTCACATCAGTAGATCGCTGGTCCGTGATTACAGAATGTGTGGTTGCCGTCCGTCACCTCATGTCACTCCCGAGTTCCATACCATCAGTCAGATGGCTGTCCATGTTCCCAAAGTTTGACGTGTACAATGAAACGCTTCAGAACATACATTTGGTCCTCCTGTGCCCCTTTTCCACCGAGGCAGTTTGAGTGCTGTTCGGAGCCAGAGCCTAATTTAGAACCAGTTCTTTCTTTTTCGACAGCCAAAGCACCGGCTCTGAACCAGGAAAAGTGGTTCTTAAGTAGCACCAAAACATTGCTGGTCTAGACTTAAGAACCGTTTGTGTCAGGGGCCGTGGGCGGGGCTACTGTTAGCGCCTGTGGGCGGGGCTACTGTTAGCACATTTGATAATGTACCTTAAGTATACTAATGTTTAATACACTTTTACTTTACCGCAGTAGGATACATTATCAGCACACATGATAGTAAGTAGCTACATGCTAAGGCTAACTTTTTTCTGTGTTAATGATAAAATAACGTTATGTACTTTCTCAATTACAACCTCCGTTTATACAGATTACATGGAGCTGCACGTACACGTCGGATTCGCCGCGTTTGGATGTTAATGTAGGTTCACAAAGCCGTGAGAATTAACAGTAAAGCAACATCCGCCATTGTTGATGTGTTTGTGTTTGTGTTTGCCGCTGCTGCGCTAATGTTGCTGGGACACGTGACACGTATACAGTGACGTCAGACTCGGCTCTGTGACGGCTCTCTAGCCGGTGGAAAGGCAAACCGGTTCTTAGAAGGTTCGTCAGTGGAACCAACTTTGAACCAGCACCAGCACTAGCTCTGAACCTGCACCCGGTTCTTTTTGGTGGAAAAGGAGACCAGAGCCGGTCCCTAGAACTGTGAGACAAATAGCAACTGTTGCCTCACACTGCTACCTTGTTGTTCAAAACCAGACTCGATGCGGATGAGTCGTCCAACTTTTTAGTAGCACTGTAAATTAAAATGAAGATAAAGGTCACCGCTTAGTATTTCTTCAGTGTCATCCTAAGTTTCTTTACTTTCTTGGCCTTTTCCGTCGGAGGCTGAACTTTCTGCAAAGTTTTAGACAGCACAGTATTCTGTCCCTGAAATTCTGTTATGTTTCCTCAGTCATGGGTACAGCTTAAAATTCTCTCACGGATGCTCATCTCCCATGTCTTCCTACGTTCTCTCGTCCTCGTGAGAGCCGAGTTTCCGGTCGTACCACTGAACTGAGTACCGAATGATTCATTGTTCTGTCTTCCGTTGCAGAAGGCAGGAAGGATTTGGGTCAGGTTCAGGCAGTCATCCACATCCACATCCACAACCACACATTCACAGAACTCACTCTATTTGCTTGCTCACCGCAAGCTGCGTTTTCTTCTACAGGACAAGGGTGTCCTAGACATCCAGTTCTAGTCCTATATGCCTTTGTATCATAATTTCTTTTGTTGAACGCCGTATTGATTTTGTTTCTTTTCTCCGTGGTACTAATATTATCTTGATTCACTCGGAGGGAAATCTAGTGTTTAGGGTAGAAGTGGCTAAAATTGCTCCATGATGATCCAGGCCTCTGTCTGAAAACACTCAGGGGAAATAAGGAAAGACTGGTAGATTGGCGAGACATGTCAATCTCTCAACCATTAGTGTCAGCTACTCACACAGCTGTGTGGCCTATTTGTGCCTTGACTAGCCCAGATTCTTTTTTACACGACGGAGTCAGCAGTAGCAGAAACGCTCCCTATGAGGCACTGGGGGAAGTGCAGGGGTGTTATTAGTGCAAACCTGTGTTTCTTAGCTCAAATTAAACCAGTCCATCTTCACCCTGTGGCCGCCGGCTGTTTATCCGTCTGCCGTAAACCCTGTGTCCTTTACGTCTACAGTGAACGCTATATGCTGTGCAGTAATCTAGGATAAAGAGATTTCTGCCATCTTTTTTTTTTCTGGATTGCTTTTAACTGCAATCTGAGATCACCGTAAGAAAACGTCTTAACGCTTTGTTCTCCTAACGACCGGGAAGGAGAACCTACTGATTCAGGAAACAAATGAACAAGTGAGAAAAGTTAATAGGAAGCTGTAATAAGAATAGCTGACGAAACCATGTGCGACACGTCCAATTAAGACCGTAGGGTACTGGCTGATCTCGACTGAGACCGTGTCCTGTAGATGTGAAGCAGTAATGAACAGAAAATTCTAATGAAGAGAAGATAAAGCTTCCCACTTGTGCAAATAAACCAGTAAAGCAGAATGCTGAAGATCTCCTCAGGCGAAGCATGTTTTCAGCTTGTCATTTAACCGAACTAAAGTACTAAAGCACACCGTTCCTGCCGCCACCGCTGGCTGAAGATTATCTGCTTACCACTCGGTACAGACCTACGCTTCAATTTTTTCCCTACTACTTTTTCATCTCAGGGGTTTGATCATCAGCCAATAACATTAACATATTATATGCTTTGTTACACTCTGCAGTGGGGTTTTAGCTTTGCTCCCAAGTGGCTAATTGTGTAGCCCACAGCCTTGATAACCATGTTTTGTTTTGTGTGGTTTTTTTTTTTGGTTTTTTTTTGTGTGTGTAATACGGTAGAAGTAAACACATTAGCCAGCATTTTCTTGGTAATGATATTGTATTGGAGTTGCACCATTTGTTTGGTTGTCTCTGAGACAAATTGGCCGGTGTGCTAATTGCTAAAAATTGCCGAAGGTATCCTGTGGTTGAAAAGGATCAAATTGCTCAGAGCTTCACAGTTGGATTTTGACCTTTTCCAACCTAGAGTAATTGCTTTTATAATGATCAGTGTAATTAAATTTATATGCTTACTTTTATGACTTTCTCTAACATTTTACTTAGGCTGTATTAGGCACTTTGTCAACACCTGATGTTCACACATATTTGTGAGTCTGTTTTTTTTTTAAGCAATCCGTTCCATATTTATTCACCTAAAACACTGTTAAAAAACTTCTAATAATCCTGACTCTTCTGGGAAGGCTTTCCGCTAGATATTGGAGCGTGGCTGTGTTGATTTGTGATCATTAGGCTACAAAAGCATAAGTGGGTTCAGACTGGGTTGCAGTCGGTCAGGGCTCTGTGCAGGACACTTGAGTTCTTCTACTCTAACCTTCACAAACCGTGTCTTCATGAAGCTTGTTTTGTGCACGAAGGCATTTTACTGCTGGAAAAGGTTCGAGCCTCTTGGTTCCACTGAAGGAAAATTATACACTTGTGTCCTTTCATCATTGTGACATCAGTTTGGGAAAGAACCACGTATGAGTTGGATGGTCAGGGGTACACGTACTTTTGCCCATATATTGGGGTTTGTCTGTTTGAAAGTATTGTTTTTGTCTGCTGTTGATTTGCGCCTGGAAGAAATGTAGAAATGTTCTGATGTGCAAGTGATAAGGTATTTGATATATCATGGTATTTAATATACTGATAATCTGCTCTTAATATACATATATATATATATATATATATATATATATATATGTGTGTGTGTGTGTATTTGGAATATGTGTAACCCAAGTATCTGAAAATTTCTGTTTTCCCTTCCTTTTTTTTCTTCTTCCCACCTCATAGGGAACCATATGATGGCAGTTTCTTGCATATTACACACCGTGATGCCGTTTGTCCGTGGCTGTTTGCTAAAACATTACTAGCATTAGCTCTGTAGTATATGGCGAGCACTCAACTCTACTCCCGTAACACTGCAGGACTCTTCCATCTGCTTACTTAAAGCTCTTCCTGGCCCTGCTGGTCTTCTGTATTAGGCAGCACCTGCCAATAAAGTCCAGTACAGCCTTCATACAGCCTCCTTACTGATGAAACGTGGGAAATTTTCCCCTTCCGTTCACTTCCTGTTATGCAGGTGTAGGTGCGGAAGGGTGATAGAAGTTGGGGCGTTCGTCACGAGTGCAGAAACGGACTAATTGTCATCTTATAATGGATTTTACCCACTATGCCTGCGCTAAATACAAACTCAGATATATATTCCAAGGCTTAACCTTAATCTATAGCTGCGTTTCTTTCAGATCGAGCAGAGAGGCGCTCGTGTGTTGTTTTACTGAGAGACAGATGAGTCTTCTGTGTATCAGCCTTCTTTCCCATTCTCGTAATTGCCATTTTGTTTGGACTAATTAACTGGACTGGTGTGTTAATCTGGTTTGTCAGTTGTCATCAGTGTTTTGGGCTGATTGTTATACCCTGCTACGGTTCATTAAGACCAGTCGCAGACAATCTTTCTTTTCCAAGTTGTATTACATTGCATAGACAGATTGTCATTAAACGGTCTAATTGGACAGTGAAACATTTTTGTTAGTTGGTTCTAATGCAAGTTGGTTCTTGCATTAGAAATGAGCAAATGATGAAACCGCACGCTGTCAGCATGCGTGTTTGTATCTGTATCAGGTCGACGGTTTGAACTGCGTATGCGAGCTGATGTGTACGAACATGCCTGAACGGGAGGTTATTAATTAGCAGGAATACGTGTTAACGAACGGGGTCTGATACATAAATTAATGTGAATAAGTTCATCGGGGGGAAAATGCCTTCACATACTAAACAATATACCAGTCATTACAAAAATTCTCTTTTTGTCCCCCAAGTCCTGAGTGTTTTATTAAAAGAATAAGTTCTTTGGCTCTTAACTGGGAAAAAAAAAGGTTTATCTGCAGATCCACTCGGGGGTTTAAACACGGCCTGCAAGCTAAATCTGTTGACAGATACTTTTGCTTTTATTACTGCACAAGTGTGAGTAATGGTTTGTAGTGAATCCCCCAAAAGTGCAATATTCTTTGTAAAGTTCCAGGCTTGAGGAAGGATAATGATACGGTAGAAATGTTTTAAAGTATGATTCTGAACTGTAGGTGTCAAGAAGAGCTTTGTTATGTCTGTTATTAAAAAAACGCAATCATCAAGGTGTGACAGCTCCTGGATTTTTGTGAAACACTAAGGCCAGCCAGGGTAAATGCCCACATTATGATAAATGAAGGGTCTTTTTCAGAGTCTGAGCCTTGGCACAGGTGGGATACATCATAACAAATGGCTTGTAGGGTGTCTGCTTGTGCCGTATATGTGTATGCGTGTTGGAGTGTAAACGAGTCGGTACTCTCACTACACTCTATCATGTTGTTGCCGGATTTTGTTAGACTCTAGTTAGTTTGTGTTGTGTATAGTCGTGGCCTAATGGTTAGAGAGTTTGTCTCCTAACCCTAAGGTTGTCTCCCCGGGCGCCGTACAGCATAAATGGCTGCCCACTGCTCCGGGTGTGTGTTCACGGTGTGTGTGTGTTCACTGCTGTGTGTGTGTGTGCACTTTGGATGGGTCACCGTACTTAGCTGTATGTCACGTCACTTAAAAAAGTCACTTAATTTATTGTATTGTGTCATTTGACGGGTCTCACGAAGCCAGCGATTATATTCTTGTCTGTGAATTTGCTGTCTGAATTTTTGTAACAAGTTAAAAAAGCCCCTAATGAGTGAAGACTGCTTTGGACTGCAGTTGATCTGAATAGTTTTGCTATATTAGCTTTAGGACTGTAGATGTCTTTAACAGTTGGATTCAAGTCTCTGTTAGTGAAGAGTTCAGCTAAATAGACTTCATGTTTAAACTAAACTATTAACTTTCGAGGTTAATTTTGTGTATTTCTAGTCGGTGTCACTGTTCCAGATGAGGATGGGTTCCTTTTTGAATCTGGTTCCTCTCAAGGTTTCTTCCTCATATCATCTCAGGGAGTTTTTTCCTCGCGGCCGTCGGCTCTGGCTTGCTCATTAAAGATAAATAGTAACTTAATTTTAAATTAAACAAGTTTTATTCTGTTTATACATCTGTAAAGCTGCTTTGAGACAATGACCGTTGTTAAAAGTGCTATACATATGAATTGAATTGAACCCTCGGGTTTAATATATCATGAACTCTGACTGATCTGAAGGTGATGATTTTATTTTCTGGCTACAAGACAAATCACAGGTTTATAGTAAATATAGTCAGGTTTAAACCTGATCCCTAAACTCATATTGAACTGTATAGCAGATGAATGACATCACCTAAGGGCCTTTTTACACCTGGTCACTTCATGTGTTTTCTCTGATCCGATAGCTATCTGATTCGTTAAAACTGTTCCATTTACATTAGGCCACATAAATGCGTCTCGGCGAATCGGATATCGATCCGATCTTTCTACTGCCGCCCAAAATGCTAATATATTTTACCTCATTTCCGGGGTAATTGAAATGGAACACGCTTTGGACTATGCAGTAAAAAGACGACGGTTATGCTACAAAATACAGCATTTACTGTTTGCTGCATTTTCGCTGGCGGCAGCAGCGCATTTTAGGACCCAAAGAGACACCTAGGTGAAAGATCACCTGCGAGTGACGTACTTCCGTTTGGGAGGAGTATAGCGCTGACGTATGTGACTTGAACAACCACATTCATTTACACCTGTCCAGTTTCATCTGAAACGCGTCCCAGACCACCTCCTGAAGTGGTTTGAACGATCGGATTTATATCCGTCTCGAAAACGTTTCGGAGGGCATTTAGACCTGGTCTTTTTACCATCGGATAGATATCTGATCACAGAAAACGCATGAAGTGACCAGGTGTAAAAAGCCCATAAGAGTAGAAATAAACAGATTAAATATTCACAGTTGTTTAACAGTTATTTAAAAAAAAAAACACAACATTCTGCGGTCAGGTTTAGCGCGTTATTACTTTATTTGACGTTTTTGGAAGGAGACTTGTCAAAGTGTCAGCGCAGTGTCCAAGTTTGACACCACAGGAGAGTCTTTCCACTGTCTGAGTAATTGTTGGCTAGTTGCTGTACCTCACTGTGTTGAGGAAATGTCAGGCTGCTGTTTGATTTCTATCTACGTCTACAATACAGAGCTGTGATTTCATCAAGCGACAAAGCGACAGCGTGAAACATTAAAAAACAATTGTTCACTTCTATGCAATTGAGGCATGTCATGGTTATCGACAAATCTGATTGGACCGATGCCTGGACTGATCCTGTGGGCCATGCAATAGACTTGAGTTACATTATACCGATACTATGAAGAATCGTCGGTAGGTTCCGACTATCGACGTGGTTATTAACTTGGACTATTTAAGTTTGTGAGACATTGTGGTGTCTGCATCTTTAAGAAGTGGAGCTCAGCGGTTAAGCCGTTGAATTACTGACCAGACGCTTGTGAATTTGAATCCAGATGTAGCCTCCGTGCATTTATATTTTAAATAAAGCTTCAAGTATATTTATAGATATGGGGATGTGGTAGCCTAGTGGTTAAGGTGTTGGACTACTGACCAGAAGGGCATGAGTTTGAATCCCTGATCCACCAAGTTACCTCTGCTAGGCCCTTGAGCAAGGTCCTTAATCAGCAATTGCTTAGTATGAAGAAAAAAAGAGGTAATTGCTTTATTGCTTTTCACCTGTTATGTCATTCTATGCAAGCTTTAATAGCCTGTTGTCTGACTTTGGCACAGAGCAACATAATTATCTTGTATTGCGTCTCAGCTTCCGTGCCGCTGAACACATAAAGTCGTGAATGACTTTGATTGTAAACCATAGAGATTTGATTTAAATTATGAAAATATAGCATGGTGTTTATCAGGGTGTATTGATGTGTTTATAAGCTGTAATGATGTAACCTATACATGAGACACGATATAAGTGTCTGTCTCTGTCCTCGTACATTGCCCTCATTCTGCAATTAACTAGGAGGCACAATCAGACAAAGTTTATATTGCTATCTAATCTCACAGACCTACTGCATGGTTCTGGTATTCCTTCAATTTCTTTAGCTCACTACCTTATTAATGCAATGGTGGGAAAATATGTATCATTTATATAAACCTGTGGATATTTAAAGTGACTCAAAAGCAGTAACCTTGAATCATTTGTACTTCCAACGAAACAAGACGTTGGCTAGTTGAATTAGCGATCAATTAATAAACTTCTTACATGCTAGTAGTGATTTAAAAAACAAACAAACAGTAATGCTACCTTGCTACGGGGGGTTGGGGGGTGTTGTGTATTTAGTAGTGACACTTGGAGGAAACTAATTACTGCCTAATGTAGACCTGTGCGCTTAAAGGTGGGGTGCACGATGTTTGAAAAATGCTTCAGAAAACCGAGTCGGGCCGACAAACATAACAAAAAACTTGTAGCCAATTAGCAGAAAGGGGTGTGTCTTGTCAATATGCCACAGAGAGAGTGTTCAGTGCGCATGTCTGACCTTAGCCTCTGCCGTTACCTCTGCGTCGGGTTCAAAGTGTTGGACGTCGTCTTCTGCGTGAAACGGAGCTAAACCTTTCACGGTACAACACACAGTACTACAATAACACATTTGTATTACCATAGTATTACTCATTGTGTTCATTTACTGATAAAAATATCCCCTCGGTCAGCCGCCCCAGCAGGTTCCGCCATAATAGTTGCCTGCGTTACGTATGTATGTGTGGGCGGAGCTATCAAAACAGGGGTGACACCCATTTGGGTTAGGGGCGTGTTTGTTTTGGTGATTTCAAATGTCAACATTGGCTTTCAAACATCGTGCACCGCACCTTTAAGTAATGACATTATTACATTACTGCATGTAAAGGCCCAGTCACCTATCTTAAATATGATTGATTGCTGTTATTCGGTCATCTTGTATGTTTTAAATCTACTCCACTTGGATTCATTTATTAGCTTTATTCACTAGACTCCTTGCCTTTCTTCGCTAAAACCAACATTCGTTCAGTTGGTAACCGGAAGTAAATGGAACATAATTTAGACTTAGTTAGTGTGCAAAGCAAATTTGCCAGCAGTTATAAAATGGAAAAGCACCTTGAGGTCCGTGGTTGCCATCTCCTCCAATTACACGCTTCCGTGAGCACAGGTCCGGGATCTTTGCCAGTGTGATCCCGCCCACCCACTTCTTCATACACACTAACACACAGCTCACCAAAACTCCCAGGTATTTCTGTGCAGCTTCACCTCTCGTTTTCCAAAAAAAAAGTCTTGAATGGAAGGAGAAAGTTTTCAATGAAAGACAGTAGGATGTGCGCCATGGTTTTTGAATGGAGGAAGAAAAGGAAAAAAAATAAAGATGAATGTTTATTTTGTAATTTATTGGCAAGTACACGATAATTCCTAATGAATAAAATGAAAAATAAAACAGGACAATAATCGTGAAATGTAATGTAAATGGACAGATCGTTTGGAAAGAAAGGGAAACATTATTTTAATTTATATCAGTAAATACAACCAAAGTACAGATATTTGAAGTGATAGAGGAATATTTATATTTATTGAGAACGAGAAATACAGACCAGTGATACTCGGGGAAATGCATAAAACACATTAAATTTTTCATTTATTCCAAAGGATATGCAAACTTTTGGGATCAATTATTCATTATTGCCTCACTGACTCAATAAGGAAGCAGGAAGTGAACTTTTTATGATTTGCTCTAATAAGCTAAATTAGCCTTGACCCTCATATACTATGTCGCTCTTTCCTGCTGCTTGGCTTTGAATCCCCACATGAAACGAAGAGAACCGTTGCAGACCTGCTGACACACCACAGCACTGATACTTTGATCTTCACTTGGCTGACTATAACTGATCTTTGGATCTTTGGTGAAAATGGCAAAAAGAACTACCTAAAGTGCGGCAAAGTCAGTGTAGCCGTGTACAACTGAAGACTTCTCAGAACTCTGTTGACGTCTGGCATTTGCACCCGGAAGAGAGGGAGTCAAAATCACACGCAACACTAATTGAGTACCTCCATGAGATTAGCGTGGTGCAGGCATGAAGGCCGTCCTCCACGAAGGCTGAGAAACGGCCGTGTTTATTTGCAAATCTCATGGCATTCGTGCAACTCTTGTTTCATCAGCAAGGCTGTTTGTGTGGTGCAGATGGAGCCAGCTAAACAAATAGAATGTGTTTGGCCCCCTGCGAGCCACAGGAAGTGACTGGCACTGATGCTTTCGGATTGAAAGCCCCCCCACCCTCACACACACACACACACACACACACATAGGATAGGGACAGTGAACATGTCAGTTAGGCAGGCAGGGTCCACGCAGCATCCACACGTTTTTTGGACACTCATAAATGTTTATATTGTCGCTTGTGACTCTTCAGTGTTCTGACTCTGCTCCTAAAAAGCACCTTTTATTGTCTTTTTATCCCCAGTAGAGCAGCTTTAGGGCATTACTGTATATGAAACTTACCCAACATCATTGTTTCAATGGAGAACAAAATTAAAGTGGGATCTCACTAAAACGCCCCTGGCTGTGATAATATTGGTGTTTTGTCCTTCCTCCTGAGTAGGATCTACTGCATTTTAGTATTATTATCTTTGAAATTCCATGAAAAGTTCACAATTTTGTGGTCTTCAAAGAGGAAGCGAGCCAAACAAGGATGCACGGGTAGGGACAGACAGGCCGCAGGAGGGATTTTTTTTTTTGCGTGGGTGGAGCGAGCGACTTTGGCAGAAGCCACCGAGATACCATTGAGCGTGTGGGCGCTGGAGGCACTCCCCTGTGTTGCCGTAGAAACAGGGTGTCAGCCATGAGGAGTGGCACTTTTTGGACTGGCCAATATCCCAGCATGGCTTCTTGGGCCAGGTTTCCTTCGGGCTTGGTGGCCCTCCGTTTCCTCTGTTTAGCCTGTGGGTGACGGAGCGTGGGCTGAAATGGACGGTATGTTCCCATCTCCCTCGCTGCCCGAACCTTCCGTCTGAATCTCTGTCACAGGCATGAAAGCCTTGACGAGGGTCCAGCCAAACACTGCATCGTTGGCCTTATAGTGGGGAAACACCACTCTCACACGCTCACTCCCTGTGGAAGCAGGAGAGACGGAGAATAGCCTGAGGCTGCTACTTTCGCCTGTTTCAGCAGATGTGTCTTCTATTATAGGCAGATTAGTTCAAGATGCAAGTAATTAATCCTGCTTCTAGCAGCCCAGAAACCTTAAAAAAATAAGAATCCCACACACCAGGGAAAAGATATCTGACCGTACTAAATCTTGCCTCATCACACCTCTGAATTTATTCGGTGAGCTAGAAAAAAAAATTGACAAAATGTTCTACCTTACCTTGTTTAAATCGATTGCCCAAGTTGAATCATTTCCAGACATGCCTCACTTCCAAGGATGTTAGCTCTTTGCAACAGTGTCACCCAATCCTTCAGGATACACACTTCCATAGATTAAATTTTTATTAGAAATTTTTATTTTTATTATTACTTCATTAGAAGTGCTACTGAGACATCTCAACTGTCCTTTGAACAGTAATGGCGGGGTTGTGAAAAACAAGAAATAATAGTTGTGATGATGTTTTTGGCATCTTCTTAACTGAGGACCATGAGGGGAAATCGTCTGGCAGATATCTGAGCTGCTTTAAACTTGTGCTATGTTGGGAGTTTCTTTACACAAAACACTCCCTAATGACTGTGTTAAAAACTGCTACATTTCTATGACTTGAATAAGAAAAATGACCAAGTGAAAAATAAGTAACAAAACAACATCAGGAAGAGCTGCGGAAAAATAATGGTCAGACAGGTGGAGTTGCTGAGAAGATTAATTCTTTTCAAATAATTAATTTTTTTTTTTTTTTATTGTGTTTTATTTAGAACACCAGACCCAAAAAAATTATATTTATTATTTTTTTTTTAAAACATTTGCTTAAGAGCGATGCATTTTAAATTTCACTCGCATATAGTTACATCTGCTATTGTGGAACATTTAATGACATTAATAACTATCAATTACATTTGAGAATTCAACAGTACTGGGGTATAAATGATGTGGTGTGGGTTGTTAAAATGAACGAAGATCATGTTTATTAGAGCCGCTTAGATCTTCAATACTGTTTGTTGAACTCATTGCAAGATACGTGGTCACCTTGGTGCTGAAAATGCCTTTAGCTTTAGCGGCGCTTCTGCCCAACACGGCCACTGATACGAGACAAACCAGTTCAAGGAGGTGAGTTGTTTCTCTTGGCACTATCTGTTCTTCTACATATGATTGTGGCACGTTTTGTCATTGTTTTTAATGCTTTACCAGCCTCATACAGGCCTATAAACCAGCCTTTAGTCTTTTTATTATCTTTTTTTGTTGTTGTTGATATTTTTTTATCGAGGTCTTTGTTCTCTGGTGGGCTGTCGTCACTCAAAAGAATATGCCATGTACAAAAGACACGAGGCAATTAGACCGTGCTGTTGTTCAGTGAGAACTTCAGACCCTGTCTTGTATTCGTCATGTTTTTGTATTATTGCCTCCTTGACCTTGACTTGGCTTTTAGTCTGCTACTAATCTGCTATTAATTCCTTCAGGAACGTCACTCCTCCTCAAACCACTGCTGTGCTTGATTTATTGATGAAATCCTGCACCCAGCATGCTCGCTGAAGAGCTGTGGGACTGAATGAAGTGCCGCCGCATGCTTCAGCTCACAAGAGTCTCTTTTCTGCTTTTGGTTTGCTTGTACTTCACTTTTGAGATGCTATTTTTTCTCCAGAGGCAATACGTGGAAAAATGACGTTGTGATGATTTACCATTGGAAAATGCTCTATGCTTCATTTAGAATAATTACAGACCTATCAGTAAACGGGGCATATAATTTTCTGAAATTTTCATTTTTCTAATGGATGGATGAATGAGAGAGTACATTCTCATTCATCATAGAAAACAGATTAATGGGAAGAAGCTTCTTTATAAATTAAGAGTACATGCAGTCTAACGAAAAATATTTCATTAACAGTTTACTCCCATTAACTGGACAATTGATTGGTAAGCCATTTTTCACGGCCAGGTGTCACCCATCTTGTCGTCGGTCAATGAATTTGGAACCTGTTCATGGGATCTGTCAATATGCAGTCTATGCAAGTGAATAAGGCCATCATTAGGCTGAAAAAAATAAAGCAGATTTTTCAGAGAGATAGAAAAAACTTTAAGGATTGGTCAAATCAAAAAGTTGGTACGTTCTTAAAAGATGGAACGCACCGCTGAGCTCAGCAACACCACGAGACCTAGAAGACCACAGAATACAACCAAAGCGGATGATCTCAGTATTCTTTCCTTGGCGAAGAAAAAAAACCTCTTCACAACATCTAACCAAGTCAAGAACACTCTTGAGCATGTAGGCATATCATTGTCAAAGCCTACAAACAAGAGACACTTCCTTGTAAATACAGAGAGGGCTTACCCCAAGATGCAGACTGCTCAAGAACACTCAAGAAGAGAAAGGCCAGAGCAGACTTTGCTAGAAAGCATCTTAAAAAGCCTGCACTGTTCTGCAACAAGATTCTTTGGAAAGATAAATCCGAGATTAATTTGTAGCATAATAATGGAAAGAGAAGAAGTATGGTGAAGGAAAGGAAGAGCTCATGATTCAAAGCGTACCACATGGATGAAGTGTTATTGAGGAGCAGGTACGGCTGCCAGTGGAACTGGGTCGCTGGTGTTTATTAATATATGTGACTGCTGATAGAAATTGCAGGACGAATCTTGAAGTGTATAGAGCTATACTTTCTGCTTGGATTCAATCATATGCTGCAAAAAATTATAGGACAATACTTCACAGTACATGAGGTTAACAACCCAAAACATACAGCAAAAACAACCCAAGAGTTTCTTAAGGCAGAGACGTGGAAGGTTCTTAAACGTTCGAGTCGGTCACCCGGGCCACAACCGAATCGAGTGTGTTTTACACTTCCTGAAAACAAAACCGAAGGTAGAAAGACTTAAAACAATAAACAATCAGTAGCTGAAGGCAGATACAGTAAAAGCCTGGCAACGCAAAGGGGAGAAACTCAGCAATTGGTGATATCCAGTGGTTCCAGACGTCAGTCACTGACTGCAGAGTATTTGCCTCTGAAAATAAGTACTGAAAATAATCCTTATGATGTTAGTTAGACCAGGTACTAAAGAGCCTGAACAAATGGAAGGTCGATGTAAAATTGCTGTAATGGTTAATTCAGTAGTTTTGTTTAACCCCTCACATTAAAGTGAAAAGTCAGACATATCATGATTCATTTCGCACCCATTGTGCTGGGGTAAAGAGGCAAATTACAAACAATTTGTCACTGTTTAAACACTTATGGCCCTGAATGTATAAGAAACATGCCTCTGCATATGATTACAAGCAGTCTTGTGAGAGAATACTGATGTACTCACTAAAGTTATTAAAATAGGTGTGTGTTCCATGTGCCCTGTGCTGTCCTTGCCCTGTCTCTCATGTCGTTTGACCTTCTTACAGTGCAGAGAACAGCCAAAGTCTGTCATAGTCCCTCAGCTACTGAGGAGAAATAGAATATGAGCTTGAGCCTGTGAGGTTAATGATTATTACGGACCTGCCGTCTTCGAGAACATCTTCAGCAGTTCCTAATGGACTATGTGGAGATTTCACTGCACCTAGACATGACTCGGAATATGTTTATGAATATTACGCAGTTCGGCCTCTCGTCTTCTGGGAGATAAAGGTTAGGTCATGTGTGGTGCATTACTGAGCTGGGGTTTATCTGCAGGCATAAAGCAGGGCCACTGTAGTGGCTCAGTCGAGAGGAGGTCACGAGCAGCTATGAGATTCATGAGCATTCAGAGCCAAGGGAGGTGATTTAAAGGTTTTTCTTTTTATATGTCATTACTATTGCTTGTGAGTGAGAAGTGTGAAGGTGTGGGCACGTTTTCCTTGGGTTCACCATGAGGGCATTGCTACATAGTGCGATAAATTGTATGCAATCATGACTATATTGTGGCAAAGTGAATCTGACAGTGATATTCAGAAATAAATCGTTGCCACAAGGATGCATCTGACTAGCACGCATCCTTTAGAGACTTATAGATGCCTAGAATGCTTCATTATGAGAATGCCTGCTGTATTTTATAAGTCATAATAGTGTCCTTTTTTGGGTTTGTGTTTAGTTTTTGCTTGTTTACTGCTGATATAAATGTGTTTTTTATGTTAAATTGAATATCTAACTAGCTCTTTAACTAGCTAATCTGTTTTCTGTCATACTAGGCATCAGTCTATATAATTAGCTATCTAACGTGCTAATTAACTACTTGTTAAGCTATCTATCTATCTATCTATCTATCTATCTATCTATCTATCTATCTATCTATCTATCTATCAGTATCCAACTATCTATCAATCTATCTATCTATCTATCTATCTATCTATCTATCTATCTATCTATCTATCTATCTATCTATCTATCTATCTATCTATCAGTATCCAACTATCTATCTATCTATCTATCTATCTATCTATCTATCTATCTATCTATCTATCTATCTATCTATCTATCTATCAGTATCCAACTATCTATCTATCTATCTATCTATCTATCTATCTATCTATCTATCTATCTATCTATCTATCTATAAGTATCTATCTATCTATCTATCTATCTATCTATCTATCTATCTATCTATCTATCTATCTATCTATCTATCAGTATCTATCTATCTATCTATCTATCTATCTATCTATCTATCTATCTATCTATCTATCTATCTATCAGTATCCAACTATCTATCTATCTATCTATCTATCTATCTATCTATCTATCTATCAGTATCCAACTATCTATCTATCTATCTATCTATCTATCTATCTATCTATCTATCTATCTATCTATCTATCTATCTATCTATCAGTATCCAACTATCTATCTATCTATCTATCTATCTATCTATCTATCTATCTATCTATCAGTATCCAACTATCTATCTATCTATCTATCTATCTATCTATCTATCTATCTATCTATCTATCTATCTATCTATCTATCTATCAGTATCCAACTATCTATCTATCTATCTATCTATCTATCTATCTATCTATCTATCTATCTATCTATCTATCAGTATCCAACTATCTATCTATCTATCTATCTATCTATCTATCTATCTATCTATCTATCTATCTATCTATCTATCTATCTATCTATCTATCTATCTATCTATCTATCTATCTATCTATCTATCTATCTATAAGTATCCAACTATCTGTCTATCTATCTATCTATCTATCTATCTATCTATCTATCTATCTATCTATCTATCTATCTATCAGCCTTATAGCTAGCTATATAAAAATATCTAACATGCTAGCTATTTAACTATGCAACTAGCTATATATTTAGCTAGCAGTGTATATCTAGCTAGCAGTGTGTTTAGTGCTGTTCAGTATGATAAGATTGTATAAGCAGTATGGCAAGTAATTATTTCATAATACTATAATAATACTATTATTAATATAAACAAATCTCTAGGCTTCTTAAAAGCGGCTAAACTCCCTTGCTAGCAGTCTGTTAGCAAAGCTACACAGTGATACTTTTTGTGCGTCATGAAACTGTCATTATGCATCAAAACTATAGTTCAAATCTAGATGTTTGAATCTATAGATTTACTTGTTTTTCAGTAGGTTTTAATCTTAATTTTAAGATTATATTACTACTATATTCGCTGGAAATATGAACTTGAGTTGAGATTCCAGTGCTGGTTTGCAATAAAAGTGCAGCATGCACTGATTTGCATATGGATTTGTGCATAAATAATGTGGCAATCTGTGTTTACGGTATGACTTTAACTGCAGTCGTTAAGAGATGGCGGATTTAATGCTATACTGATGGACTCCATTGCCTAGTTCATGAGATTAGTGGTGATACTACATCCTTTCACTATAAACACACTTTTATGGTAATAGGTCATAGTGTATAATTGATTATAAGGGATTATTATCTGGTTGCTGTTTCAGAAAACGTTGTCAGCTTTAATCAGACTAAGTATTCACTACGTTGTCATGAGGCACACAAAGTATCCCCGTAAAGCACTTTAAGAGTCACTCATGGCACTTATCTGGTGTATTTGTAAGGTATATATATATATGTTTATCCACACATCTACGCTAATGTAGTTTAAAAGCCTTTGAAGCCTGGCACCACTTTACTTTATGCCCACCAGAGCTGTGAGTCCTGGCAGAGCATCAGGTCACAAACACACACGTTGCCCAGCCATCCCTGAGCACACGCTCTGTATGCCAAACCGGCCCTCTGAAAATAGCATTGAGAGAGCTGTCCATGGGAGAGAACCATAGAGAGTGAAGCTGTGTTTTTCATGCTCCAGCATGTTCCTGCACTCTACGCTGCTTTCATGGTGTGAACAAGTGTTTAAAGTCAAACTCACAGCTCCCGCCTTGAGCTCGCTGTGTATCAGTGCACACTGTCCCTGTCCGTGCTCTAACACTTATTTACTACTGCTCTGATCTCAAGCTGGTTATAGCTTTTTTTTTTCTTTCTTTTTTTCCAATCCATCAGATGCGTTTTGTATTTTAGAAAAGTTTACACTTAGGCAAACTCCTTGGTGTAGCAATATGCATGATGTGTAATGTGTGTGTGTTTTTTTTGTGTGTACTAGACCTTTTGACCGTCTTTTTTCCTGCAGACACTGTTGTATTTTTTACTTATAAATTAGACTGCAATTTTTTTAGATTTTTTTTTTTTTTGCAGTATTGTTTATGACCCAACCTACACAATATATAAAGTGCAAGCATATAGTTTTGAATAAAGCTGACTTTCTCCAAGACAGCAGATATCATATACTGTAATCATTAGCACAAATGATTAGCACTGCAAAAAAAAACAAAAAACGCTATTTTAGAAGCAAAAATCTTAAATGGTTATGGATCTGTCTCACTGGTCATGGAGTTCTCACTGATGATAAAGCAAATATAAGATTTCTACGACTATTTCTTGGTGTTTTATCTCATTTCAGTCTTAGAATTACCTGAAATTCAAAGCAGACCTTTTTTTTTTCTTATTTCAAAAATGTATTTAAAAAATAAAAAGAAATAAAATCGTATTTATCTTAATGACTTGAGAGAATTTTACCATAATGAGAAGTTTTCTGTTCTTTTTAATAATGAACTTTTAAACTCTTAATTTTAAATTAATATAAAGGTAAAATGATTGAATTGAAGTACTCAGAGTTTTTTAAAGGAAAACGCAAAAGGTCTTAGTCTGTAGTCTTTATTATTATTATTATTATTATTATTATTATTATTATTATTATTATTATTATTATTATTATTAATAACACCAATAATATTATTATTGTTATTATTATTATTACTATTATTATTATTATTATTATTATTATTATTATTATTATTATTATTAAATCGTTTGACCATTTGTGTTGATTTGTGACCCAGACTAATGCAAATGTTTTCAAATGTGCTTTGGCAACTTTTTAAATCATTGTCATGTTAATGTAATTATCAATAGGGATACTAATGTTACGTCTGCGTTATGTAATGATGCAGATGCATTGCACTCTGCATATTGGTAATGAATGTTATACATCATAGTTAGGACACCAAGGAGTGATACCATCTGGTATCCACGAGCAAGAAAAAAAAAGACACCGAACACACATTCGCAGATTCACGAGTGAGGCTTAGGATAATGACCGGATTTGAGATGCGTAACGCAAAGCAATATAAAGTAAAAACTGATTCATCCTGATATATCGATAAGGCATCATAATCGATGTTATATCCTGAAATTTAATTCTACTTGATTGTAGGAATCCACACTGTATAGCTGTGTTTGTTGATCAGTTATAAACAATAGAATTATTCATTTACACAGGTTTAACAAATGTACTAGTGTAAATAGCAGCTTGAGGTAAATGCATCCTCGATGACAGCAAACACAGCCTGTGATCGCTGTAGTATCCCGACGTAAACACATAAATCCAACTAATATCCGAACTTGACCTGTTCTAGTCGGCATTTGAATGGCACTGATCTTTTTTCCACTTCTATCTAGCTTATCAGTTCTCATTAGCAACTATGCCAAGTTGTTGCTCTTTATTTGGATGTTCCAGTTTGGGGTCATTTATGATTTGGCACAAGTTATACACCATATGATGTTCTTGACTCAACCCTCCCTCATTTTTTTTTATCCAGGCTAGGATCTGAGTGTGCACTGACTAGTGAGATCCCTAATGGATGGGTTGATTCGAACCTGTGCTATGCTTGAGAGTGCAGCATCCTTAGCTGCTAGAATTAGCAAGTGCACCAAGTGATCGTTTTTAAGGCACTATGATCGTTGTGATCTCCTGAAATATACGGAACATCGTATCGCTGACGTTTTAGAAAAGTGGTAGCTCAGTGGTCAAAATATTGGATTACTGTTTAAAAGGTTGTGAGTTCAAATCCTACCTTTGTCAAGCTGCCACTGCTGGACCCTTAAGCAGGGCACTTACCCTTTAACTGCTCTCTTTTTGTATTAAAGTAAGTAAGTTGTACATGCCAAATGCTGTAAATGTAAATTTAAACTTAAACCAACTAAATAGCCAAGTGTAAAAATGTAGCTATTGCTAACCTTAACCTGGAATATGTCATTAATGGATTGTATGAGTGAAAGTGAAAGGTAAAAGTGACGTGACGTGACATACGGCTAAGTACGGTGACCCATACTCAGAATTCGTTCTGTGCATTTAACCCATCCAAAGTGCACACACACAGCAGTGAACACACACACACCGTGAACACACACCTGGAGCAGCGGGCAGCCATTTATGCTGCGGCGCCCGGGGAGCAGTTGGGGGGGTTCGGTGCCTTGCTCAAGGGCACCTCAGTCGTGGTATTGCCGGCCCGAGACTCGAACCCACAACCTTAGGGTTAGGAGAAAAACTCTCTAATCATGAGGCACAGTTACTTATTTACATTTATGCCATTTGATCCAGAGTGACTTCATTTTTATACAATTGAGCAATTTATGGCTCTCAACCTTTAAATTAATAGTCCAACACATTGACCACTAGGCTACCACATCCCTTATACACTTATGCATTGCAGTGCCTCCTACACCAATGAGAAGATAAGGTGCAGCACTGACACTGGGGTATATTAGTGTTAATCCACAGCATTGGTGTTGGTTATATATTTTTGATTGGTACATTGGTTGGTCTCTCACACACACACACACACACACACACACAGGCACACAGGCACAATAAAAGGTCTGAAATCTCCAAAAAGAGTTCTTGGTCATTGGTGATCATCTATTTCCTCTGATTCTTCTGGGTAAAATGGAGCTAATAACTTGCCCAAAGCAACATATTGGCTTTAGTCACTAAGTGTATTTGCCTTGTGATAATTAGTTCCTTGTACGCACCTTTTATATATAGACCTAACTGACTTACGCTCCAAGAGCACCTGCCTTTAATAAAACCCAATTTAAAATCCCATCAGGATCTCGAAGCTGTTAATTAATAGGTCCTTAAATAGAAAGAGTATGCTCATAGGTGAAACAGAACAGTTATTTAATCATTTTTCATTCACTGGGTTTAGCCTGTGATGCTAATTGTAATTTATCAATTGTTTAATGCAGTGATCATGATTTTACTTTGGTATGTTACCCAGGAGCTCACTTTTATTTTTACATTTTACATCCCTGCCTAAGAATTACATTCAGTGGACCTGAGACCTGAGACCTAAGACCAATAGAGATACACATGGACGTGGAGATGGAGGTGGAGAGGGAGAGAACCAAAATATTTGGTTTTACATAATCACACACACACACACACACATTCCCACCTTCAATCTTAATACTTCTGATCTAACTCCCTTGGAAGGAAGGAATAACCTGAGACCCAGGAGGAAACCTGGTAACCAGTAATCAGGGTCATGATCAAACCCATGAGCTATTAGGTAGCAATACTCCCATTACCACACTCCTTCTCTATTTATTATTTCTGAATTCTTTTTTTTTTTTTTTTAAAGCTGTGTGTAAGATTTGAAAGCCCTCTTCAGCTGCATATGGACTAGAAACGAAGCACTGAGTTGCATCATGGGAGCTGCTGCGCCTCACGAGCCGAATTGGGAATCCTGTGTCGTGCTCCCTGCACTTCATTTCGCTAATTGCTAACTGTCTGTCACCGTGCATGCTCTTCCCAAGGTGGTTGACAACGACTGGCATTATGTGTGTGTGTGTGTGTGTGTGTGTGTGTGTGTGTGTGTGTGTGTATTTGTATGCTCCAGTGCCATGGTGATACTGGCCCCCTAAAGCAAAGAGCTTTGTGAATTCGGACTCCAGTGAGAGAGAGTTCATCCCAACTCTGCTCATTAAATACACATCTGCAGTCTAATTCTCACCATCACACTCTCTCTCTCTCTCTCTCTCTCTCTCTCTCTCTTTCTCTCTTTCACACACACACACACACACACACACACACACAGTTGCTGTCCAGTGTTTGGCTTCAGATCTTACGCTGTTTCCTTCCATGCTGTGATTTGAAGTGAATGCACAAAGAGGTGTACGCACTCCTCCATCTATCTCCCTCTCTCTGTTGTCCATGCATGCTGTTTAATCTCACTTTCTCTCATTTGTCTTCTGCATTTTTATGTCAGCCCCTTTTCATCTTTCTCCTCTCTTTTTTTTCTCGGTCGTTGATTTACTCCGTCTTCATCCATATCTCCGTATCCACTTTCCTTTATTCTTCCTCTCTACTCGTTTTGGCTTTTGTTTTCCTCTTTGTCGTGTCATTCTTGCCTGTTCTTTTTCTGCTTTTCTTCCTCTGTTTTCAAGGTTCTTTTATCTTTTTTAATATCTTGATTTTCCCATTTCAGTTTGACCTGCTTGTCCTCCAAGTGCATTCCCTGTTTTAATTTAAGAGTGTGCTCTGATTCTTTCATCCTCAGATCTACTACTTACTGTTGCAAACATAATGTCTGTATTTTTAGATATTCATTCATGAGCACTGGGGGTCGGCCATGTGGGAGAAAAACATATTCTGATATTTAAGAGCATTTCTATGCATCATGATGTAATAATTGTTTTTTTTTTTAAAAAGCAAATCAATCACTTTCTCTGTTATGTATTTATTTGTTTATCTTTCTCTTTTTCTCTTCTTCTCTCTTCTGACTATCTGTTGGTCTGTCTGTCTCATTTTTTTTTTCTCCTTTTCTATTCTTTATGTTTTAATAAATATTTCTATCTATTCTTTACTTACAACAAAAAGAAATGACTCAACACCCATCATAGAGGTAATAAGGTTTAATATATTTACCGTTGTATATTTTCAAATATTCCAAACTTTTTAACGAGCTTCACCGTTTAATGAGCTGTGTTCAATCATCCTGTAGGTGTTATTTAAAAAAAAAGTTGTCTGGTTCTTTTTCCTTCATTAGATAATTGTTTAGTAATTCTGTCAGTCTCCTGAGTGTGATCTCTCTCTCTCTCTCTTTCTCTCTCTCTCTCTGTCTCTGTCTCTCTTATTACGAGGTCATACAGACTGAAGAGTTGTGTGTGTGTCTGTGTGTGTCTGTGTGTGTCTGTGAGTGTCTGTGTGTTTGTCTGTGTGTGTCTGTGAGTGTCTCTGTGTGTTTGTCTGTGAGTGTGAGTGTGTCTCTGTGTGTCTATCTGTGCGTGTGTCAGTCTGTGCGTGAGTCTGTGTCTGTCTGTGCATGTGTCTGTCTGTCTGTGCATGTGTCTGTCTGTCTGTCTGTGCGTGTGTATGTCTGTGTCTGTCTGTGCATGTGTCTGTCTGTGTCTGTCTGTGCGTGTGTCTGTCTGTGTCTGTCTGTGCGTGTGTCTGTCTGTCTGTCTGTCTGGGGGCATGTGTCTGTGTACGGGTGCGTGTCTCTGTGTCCGTATGTCTGTCTGAGTGTCTGGGTCTGTGTGGGTGTGTGTCTGTCTGTCTGTGTGTACTATAGGATTTGAACACATCAAGACAAAAATAAAAGCAACTTAAGACAGGTCATGTTTTGTTGCCTAAAGCAGTGATGATGTAACATCACGTGATCCAGCAGCAGAGCCATATACACATTTTCATCATATCGATCTCATGGAGGTCATCTTGGAGGTACTCGAGTGTGATTGTTTATGTTTGGAGAGTGGGGAGTGAGGCAGGAGAGCAGTAGATGTCTCAGATGGTAGTCACTTTCTGGGCTTCATTTATCAGTTATGTGTAAACATGTTTCTTATGATATACTGTCTATCATATCTGTAGTTATTGCTGATATCGGTGCTCAGAAGATAGACAGATGACATGGCCTGCTTTCCTTGGTCTTCTACAAGTTGAATAATGATCCATCTTATCTTCAATCATATCACTCACACTGCAATATATTACATTTCCAAAAGCAGCAGAGGAAAAGAGAGCAAATGTTCGTCCAGGGTATCCCTCGCCTTGTGCATCAAGTCCCTTGTGATAGGCTCCAGGCTCCCCACGCTACAGAAAATAACGGATAGATAGAAATAGAATGCACATGCATGATTATTAATGAAACATTTTCTTTCCTTTAGGGCAGATAAAGCTCCTCTTCTCAGCCTTAGATATCGTCTGAAACGAGCAGCACTGTGAGCAGCCTACTGTGCTTTTTAAAGGCAAGTTGTTTACCATATATGGTGTTTTGAGGGTGTTTTATGCAGATGCGCAGGGCTGTGAACCAGAACATAGATTTCGAATGTCTGGGATTATTACACATACGTTATTTACATTTTATTGCTTAGCAACGGTCAATCCTGTCAGTCGTTTGGTTCGGCTGGCTTATTTAGATTTTCGTTGTAAGTATAAATCTTTCAGTGAAAGCGTTCGCTGCCGCTGCTCGTGCCGATCATGTGATTCAGTCGTGAACTGTTGTAAGAAAAGTTGTTTTTCTGATGCACAGAGCCGGCTTTTTCTCTTTCTAGATGTGTGACAGCATCATGCTGTGACTGAGTGCTGCAGGACTCTGAGCCTCATCTTCAGTGGAGACTTAACACTTCTCACTCTCTCTTTTCAGCCAGGAATTCTGTCCATCTTTAGTGCTTGTCTATGTTTGTATTAGTCTCTCGTTTCCTGCTCATATCTCTGGTGAGGATTGAGAAATCCTGTTCATCACTCATCACAGGGTTTATACATTACTGCAAAATCTTTGACTCCGTCACAGTTCCACTGAGACCATTACGAGTGTCTGTAGCATTCCTAAGTACTGACACACTCTTTGCTCTCTCTCTCTCTCTCTCTCTCTCTTGCTTTATCCATCCACCCATCCATTCATGGTGGATGGTGTAACATCACGTGATCCAGCAGCAGAGCCGTGTACACATTTTCATCATATCGATCTCATGGAGGTCATCTTGGAGGTACTCGAGTGTGATTGTTTATGTTTGGAGAGTGGGGAGTGAGGCAGGAGAGCAGTAGATGTCTCAGATGGTAGTCACTTTCTGGGCTTCATTTATCAGTTATGTGTAAACATGTTTCTGTGAACTGAACAGAAATGGCCAAGCTTTGTTTTCTGAGGATTTGTGTACATTTCACATGCCTATGAACGGACTATGCAGAGCTTCTAAATATCTGTAGTTATTGCTCTATAATCCATCCATCCATCCATCCATCCATCCATCCATCCATCCATCCATCCATCCATCCATCCATCCATCCATCCATCCATCCATCCATCCATCCATCCATCCATCCATCCATCCATCCATCCATCCATCCATCCATCCATCCATCCATCCATGATTTCTCGCTCACTCTATTATTTCTCTTGCTGTTATTATCTATCAGTCAGTCTGTCTGTGTATGTATATATATTTCTATCTATATATTTCAGAGACACTCTGTCTGTCTGTCTGTCTGTCTTTCTTTCTGTCTTTCTGTCTGTCTCTCTCAGATGAAGTTGTTGTATTATCATTATTAATGAGTTTTACCTTAATATATTTTCTGTTTGTTCTGTATTGGTGCAGGCTGTGGGGATTGTATTTCACTTGACTTATAAGTGGTTTTGGATTATAGATGTAGTATAATATTAAAGATTGCGTATGTGTGTTTGTGTGTGTGTATACAGCCTGCAAAAACAATGGTTCTGCAGAGTTTTAAATTGCTGCGGTGACATAATTTCAGCTTCAAAACTCTGTGTCAACCTACAGAGAAAAGAGAGAGAGAGAGAGAGAGAGAGAGGGATAAAGAGATAGGGACAGGGATAAAGAAATGGAAAGAGGGGCACAGCACTGGGCTGTTTCACATGAACACACAGCACCACTGAGAGCAGCTTCAGACGACCATCTTTGCTGTCATGGCTCCCAGACCTCTTCAGATCTGTGGGGAGAAATGCTCAGTGTGATACTAATACAACGTGTGTGTATCCTCTCCACTGCTTTAGAGTTCGACTTTGCTAGTTTAAAGACTTCTTAAGGCTCATGGGGATGGCAGAGGTAAAAATAGAAGCTTCTGCCATATCCATGCTGAGCTCCAGCAGGTGGACTATCACCTTTGACCTTTCAGGGCTTTGTGCACAGCAGGAGCATCTCTATTAACTTCTGGGAACAGTCACAGACATTAATGTTACTGGGGGAAAAAGGTAGATAATTGTAGGCTACAGCACAAAGGCATTTGTACACAGTATTGCTGCTTTAAGCAAAAGCTGTCTGACATTTTCTCTCCAAATTGATTGGTTAAGAAGCTGTTTTTTCTTGCTGTAGCTATAGTAATTGAGCTGCTTAGATATCGACCTCTGTCTTATGTGTTGTACGTAACTTAGAAATTGCTCCACGGTGCATTTTCTGAATAAGCAGCTGTATTAGGATCCACATTAACTTTGAGGTGATAGATGTGCCGCAGCCTACGTGTACCTGTGGACCGAGAGGAGAAAAAAGAGACATTGATATGAAGAGCACTGCTGTGTTAAAAGGCTTCCTGACATGTTCACATCTGTCTGTGCTCATGATCAAGGCTAAACTCTCGACTGGTACACGTGTATTAGACAAGCTGCTTTCGTGCCATTCAAGATCAGGGATTCAAACAAAGTTTTTGTACATGAGTGTGTGTTTGATCAGAACGCAGGTAATTCAGAAGTATTGGTAATATCAGCTTCCTGGGTTGTATGTAACTTGCCTACTGAGGTACCACCATATTGCTGTTTTACACATACCTCTTCGAACTGCTGCTAATACCTAAGTATGTATATTTTAACTTGAACCCTTCCTGTTTACAATTTTTCTAGTTTTGCACAATGTACTTTATATTATACAGGATTCACACTGGTCTGCATTAATGTGTATTTGTCCTGTAGTGTTTTGTATTTTGCACTTTGTGTGGCTAAGACTTAAGTCCTTAGCTCTCACTCACTCACTCACTCACTCACTCATTTTCTACCGCTTATCAGAACTACCTCGGGTCACGGGGAGCCTCTCAGGTGTCATCGGGCATCAAGGCAGGATACACCCTGGACGGAGTGCCAATCCATCGCAGGGCACACACACTCTCATTCACTCACGCAATCACACACTAGGGACAATTTTCCAGAGATGCCAATCAACCTACCATGCATGTCTTTGGACCGGGGGAGGAAACCGGAGTACCCGGAGGAAACCCCTGAGGCACGGGGAGAACATGCAAACTCCACACACACAAGGCGGAGGCAGGAATCGAACCCCCAACCCTGGAGGTGTGAGGCGAACGTGCTAACCACTAAGCCACCGTGCCCCCCTATTCAACAGAATCAATGCTCTGGAAATGTACTGAAGCAAGGTAGTCCAATCTTCTAACAAATTCCATCTATCTAATACATCACTCAAAAAATCTCCAATAGTCTTTCGAATGGGACGTTATGTTTATATTCTCTATTCAGTAGTAGTTATTTTTAGCTACTTTTATTTAGAGTTATTAAACCCGGAGTTCCTCCGGGTACTCCGGGTTCCTCCCCGGTCCAAAGACATGCATGGTAGGTTGATTGGCATCTCTGGAAAATTGTCCGTAGTGTGTGAGTGCGTGAGTGAATGAGAGTGTGTGTGTGCCCTGCGATGGGTTGGCACTCCGTCCAGGGTGTATCCTGCCTTGATGCCCGATGACGCCTGAGATAGGCACAGGCTCCCCGTGACCTGAGAAAAGTTCAGATAAGCGGTAGAAGATGAGTGAGTGAGAGAGTGAATAACTGACTAACCAACCAACCGACTCAAAAATTTACTAACTAACTAACTGGTTGACTAACCAATTCAACTACTTACTGACTGACTAACTAATTAACCATCTGTCTGTCTACCTGTCTGTCTACCTGTCTGTCTGTGAGTCTGTGAATGACCAGGATCCTCTGTAATCATGACCAGGATCTAATTTGTGGTGTTGTTGTTGTTTTTTTTTCAGCTGAATTAAACCACTTAATAAAGCAGTCTTAAGTGCATAGCAGATCTTTTGCAACCTGAACAACAACGGTGTGTTAGGTCAGTCCTTGGGTATAGAGTTGTAATGAACAGGAAAGTAGATTTCATATATAAATGGTTTTCTATTAGAAATGAGTCTGGGAGATTAAGGCATGACCCACATACACTGTCTGACTTCTGTATAGTGGACTTAACATTTGCACAGTGAAAATTAAATTATCCTCCACACAGGTCACAAAACATGCTGACGGAACCGAAACTTCAACACCCTGTTACCTGCTGTGTACATATCAGAGCATGCAATGCCATGTCCAATGAACCGCAGTAGACATAGAAATAACTGGCAGTAAAGGATGAGCTAACCTTGCTGACCTTCTCTCTTGTTTACCTCAGTTTACACTCAGCTACCGCTTTATCAGGTAGGCATGTCATTTCTGCTGACTGTAAAACATCTGTTGCTGTGGAAAGTATAACCAACATTAACAAGGGACCTCTACAGAAGCAACCACTGACCAGATATGATTTGGGTGCTGAGTCATTCTCGTCACAGCACTAACACTGGCGTAGTGGTGTACTGTATATACGGTGCTTAGTGGAACTCTAAAGGTGTAACTCTATTCCACAAGCTAAAAATGACTCCTAGTTTCTAACTGTGCACCATCAAGCTGGATTAACAAGACAAGTGTACCAAAGAAATTGGTGGTGAAACACTTGTAACTCAGACACTATTAATTCAGGTTCACTGCTGTGTAGAAAATGAATCACCACCTATATCATAGCTGCTCAGCAAAGCGTGTATGGAGCAAACAGGCACTAACAAGGCTGTTATGCTGCAGGGATATTTTGCAGACGTGATTTGGGCTCGCTTATTCTTTTAAGAAGAAATATTCACTGCTAAAGTTCTCAGTACTGATTGGTCGCTTTTATCCTTTCAGGAAACGTTTCTCTCCTGACGGTAGGGGTCTTTTTCAGGATGACTCTGCCTCTCTATGTGGCACGAGGACTCACAGAATGGATTGATAATTGACCTTCAATTCAATTTTTATTTGTATACCACTTTTAACAATGGACATTAACATTGTCTGAAAGCAGCTTTACAGAACATGAAATGTGTATATAAATGTATTTGAATTTATCTCTGATGAGAAAGCCTGAGGTGACTGTAAACAGAAAAAACTCCCATCATATGGTTTGAGGAAGGAACGCCGAGAGGAACCTCATCCTCATTTGGGTGACACTAGAGGGTGAGAATATAAACGTCCCATTCGAAAGACTATTGGAGTTTTTTTTTTTTTCGGTGATGTATTAGATAGATGGAATTTGTTATAAGAATGGACTACCTTGCTTCAGTACATTTCCAGAGCATTGATTCTGATGAATAGAGGGGCACGGTGGCTTAGTGGTTAGCACGTTCGCCTCACACCTCCAGGGTTGGGGGTTCGATTCCCGCCTCCGCCTTGTGTGTGTGGAGTTTGCATGTTCTCCCCGTGCCTCGGGGGTTTCCCCCGGGTACTCCGGTTTCCTCCACCGGTCCAAAGACATGCATGGTAGGTTGATTGGCATCTCTGGAAAATTGTCCATAGTGTGTGATTGTGTGAGTGAATGAGAGTGTGTGTGTGTCCTGTGATGGGTTGGCACTCCGTCCAGGGTGTATCCTGTCTTGATGCCCGATGACGCCTGAGATAGGCACAAAACCTAACAGCCACTTTATGTTGTTTTATTTATACATGAAAGCTGAACCAGATAACCTGTCGACTTGGACGCAAACACACACCAGCGTGCGTGTTTTAGGTTTTTAGCTTTCTCTGAGATGCTTCATCTCAATGTCTGTACTGAGATGTGAGGTGATATAAGGACAGCGAAGAAGCATATATGAGTATATTTTCCTTGTTACTGCTAGGGAGCAGAGGATGAGCAGCCCTTCCCTCACTCATAAAGCCTGCAGAATGAGTGTGATGTATCCGTGTGTGACAGATAGAGAGCCTGAGATTCTTCCGTCTGCATGCATATGGCACTGAGCTTTTCACATTAAGCATATGTAAGCATCTTTCCTGTGAACTTACCGTACGTGCTTTGCATATCTGAACAGAACACCTTTGCCTGTTTAATTTGATTTGCAGCTTAGCAGCATTGCTGGGGCTGTAAAATAAAGAGAGGAAGAAGAAGCGGATCACCGATTCGAGGATCCTGGTCATCACCTGTTGTGCTGCAATGCCACTGCACTGCAACACACTTTTTTTGCCTTTGTGTCTCACACTTTTCGCATCACTCGTTGCTGTCGTGGTGTGTGTCTATCTGTGTACACTGTAAAGTTTGCATGTGGTTTCATGTAGTGTGTTCAAGAGAGGTTTTGACAGAAGACTACCGTGTCTTTCTTTTACCATCTATTATTGCTGAGAAGGTAGGATAAATGATGAGAAATAAGCTGCTGAAGTGAAAGAGATGGTGACATAAACAAAATTACCTGTACCCAATATGACCCAAGGAATGAACCGATTGAGACAGGCAGAGAAACTGTGGATGAGCACATCGCTGATTCGATAAAAGATTATTTATTTTTTTTTGGGGCTTTTTTTTTTTTTTTTTTTAATCCCCAGCCCAAATTGATTTACACTTTCCTTCACCTGTGTATGAAGTTTGATGGATATTAAATCTCTCTCTATAATGTGTAATTTGTGCCTACCGGCAAAGACAACCATTTCAGCAAGTGTTTCTCCATTTCTCTCTTCTAAGTGTGTGGAATTGCTCTCCTGGTGTGCATCCATTAGCCCTCTCACAGCGTCATTTCTCCCGCCTCCACCTTTAGATCAGAAGGCAGCCGATTGATGAGTCAGGCGCTTCCTGAAGCTCCAGCCCGGAGGAACTCGTTTGACTTTTACGAGTGAAGTATAGGTCATTTCAAAATATGCCTCAAATATGCTTGTCATCCGGTGTGCTTAGCACGCAGTGGGATGTAACAGAAAATTGTTGGGAATTGGGCAGGAATACTGGGACTACCCAAGGGTTAGAAAGAGGTAGAGGAGGCATTTAAAGGGGCCTGGAGTACAAGACTGATCCAGGACTGGATTTGGAAATGAAAATATCTTGTAAGCGTAAGCGGTGGCTATATCCAAGTTTCAGTTTGGAGAATATTAATTTTTTTCTTTTGTGCAAAATAAAATTATGTGCTGCATAATTACTTTACTGGATCGGTGTCTAATTTTATCCTCAAAGGCTGCAGGTTGTTGGTCAAGGCAAGGCAAGGAAAGGCAAGGCAAGTTTATTTGTATAGCACATTTCATACACAGAGGTCATTCAAAGTGCTTTACATAGAAATTAGAAAACAGTTTATAAGAGAGAAAAAAAAAATAATATATATATATATATATGTGTGTGTAAAAATAAGAGACATACGATAAAATCATAATAAAAACAAAGAACAATTAAAGAAAATAAATGTGATTTCAATAAAATCAGTTTAAAATATGTTAAAAAGAATAAAACAGGAGTAAAAGTGATTTGGATAAAAAGTGCAGTCAGTGTGAAGCACCACTGTGCTCATTTAGTAAATACAGAGTTAAACAGATGTGTTTTTTAATCTTGATTTAAAAGTGTTTGGTCAAGCCAAACACAAACTCCTGATTCCTCCTGTTTAATCTGATGATCCTGGTCTTTAACTGACTATTGGATGTTATTTGGAATACAAACATGCTTGGCTTTTTGCAGATGAGAGAAACCCTTCCATTCATTCGCAACTTTTGAATTCATAATTGTGTTTTATTGGGGCGGCGGTGGCTCAAGTGGTTAAGGCCCTGGGTTGTTGATTGGAGTATCAGGGTACAAGCCCCAGCACTACCAAGCTGCCACTGTTGGGCCCTTGAGCAAGACCCTTAACCCTCTCTGTTACAGGGATGCTGTATCATTGCTGACCCTGTGCTCTGACCCCAAATTTGGTATATGTGTAGAAAGAATTTTTGTGCTGTAATGTACATGTGACAAAAATACAGGCTTCTATTCTATAGTTCCTACCACTCAGGAAATGTGATTCAAATACGTACAAAAATAGATCAAAAACTTTTAAGCAAGCAACCCCAGATGGACATTATGAATTTTCTTTGTCCCCAGGCCTTGAACGGTTTTTCATTCTAGACTTCTAAATCTATATCCAGTCAGTGTTTCAACATAGTGTTGTGTTTGTTTACTTTTGTTGTTCCACTGAGTCAGACTGTTGTCTAGGAACTAGTGGAGGTGGAAGTCCATTTTTATTGCTGAACTCCTACGCCGGTGCTACATGTCAGGATAGCGAAAAAGTCTAAAATAGCACATACAGCTTTAATTTTTATGTATCTTGATTGAATTTGACTCACAGTAACACAAAATGTGTCTTTGTAACCAGAGCAATGTAATGAGTGACAGCATTTTTCTAATGATCTCATTTATATAACAACTAGAGGGGTTTCTTGACTTGAGTTGACTTAACTTGGGTTTGAGAAATATGGGCGGATTTCCTGGATTTCCCCTAATGTTCTCATGGTGGTAAAATAATGCACAAGTACAAGTGTATTCCTTGCATGAGTGTTTATTATACAGCTTAAAAAAAAAAAAAAAACTTATGTGAATTTGTTCCGTTGTGGGTTCATTCAATGTTCAACTTTCTTATGTCGGAGAGAACGGTGCTTTCAAATAAAGCTCTCACCTCGTAAATGAACTGAAACTGGTTCGATTTGCTGTTTAATAAACCCACCGCTGCTATTTAATCCATCTATAATTTACTGTAATATTTATTCCATCTATTATTTACTATATGTTTAATTCAATACGTAAACACGCAACCTACAGATTGCGCTTTTTCCGAACTTGAATAATAAAGCAGGTCTGTCAGTAAACAAATTTCCTTCTAATAGTCTAGACACATTTTGCTCAGACGTATTGTAATAGTTTTTTTTTTTTTTAAATATTACTCTGCAATATGCTGCTATGTTCTCTTCTGATGGTCTTAAAACACAGTTGCATCTAAAAGTTTTCAATTGAACTCCTGTTTTTCTTTACAGGTTCACTCCCCAGCCATGAGGCCTTACTGTAGAAGTATTCACACATCACTTTCCTTCCTTAAACTCCTAGAACCTGTTGCCCCATGGTCAATCGCCTGCCTCAGGTCCAGTACCCCTATGCAGTCTCAAAGACACTGCCTCTCCACACACATCTCCTTCCCCCAGCCACAAATCAGCCAGGAATCGGTGGAAATTCTCGGCCGCGTTTACCCCAGAGATGACATGACCAACGTGACGGTTAAGATCTTGTCCACGGTGGGCCGAGAGCTTCACAACCAGACGCATCATCCGCTGTGGATCATTAAAGAACGGATAAAAGAGCATTTTTACCGTTCCTACACAAGCCGAACTGGTACACCGCTCTTTTCCGTCCATGATAACCTCAGCCCAGTGGTGACAGTGGAGCAGAACTTCGACAGCCTGCTCATCCCCAAAGACCACCCGAGCCGAAAAAAGGGTGACAACTACTACCTGAACCAGAGCCACATGCTGCGTGCGCACACCTCCGCTCACCAGAAGGAGCTGGTACGCGTCGGGCTCGATCGCTTCCTGTTAGCTGGGGACGTCTATAGGAGGGACGAAATAGACGCAAGCCACTATCCCGTCTTCCACCAGATGGAGGGAGTGCGACTATTTACCAACCATGAGGTCAGGACACAGCAACTGATTGCTTGGATCTGTTTTGTGTTAACGGAGGAAAAGCTACAGTTTGTTAAATGTTTGCATTCGGCCTTCAATCCCTCATCACGTTCAGTGTGTACGACATGTTTATATACAAATGTTTACGTACAGCACTGATGAATTCTCCATTCTGATCTTCAGTAGTTGCGTTTTTTTTACTTTTATAATAACGACTTGCATGACATAAATTCAGTTTCATTCACTTTTATTTCTATAGTGTTTTCAACAATAGATATATCTTTTATGAGCAAGCCTGAGGCAACAGTGGTGAGGAAAAACTCCCCGAGAAGGCATGAGGAAGAAACCTTGAGAGGAACCAGACTAAAGAAACCCATCGTTATTAATGAATAATTATTTCATATAAATACTTTCCCTTCTTTAAATACGTATCGAACAAGTTAGGAAGGAATCTCTAATATTAGCGCTTTTCCAAATTTTGTTTTCTAGACATTTTACATCATCAACCATAAACCAAAGAAATACAGTATATTCAACCATGTACACGTGTACATAGTCTTAAATAAAAAACTAAAAAGGGACAAGGTCGTTGATTATTTTCCTATAACAGGATACACAGTCATGCTTTAGTCCTTGCTTTAGTCGTTGCTTGATAAGGACTTTTCATGTTCTGTCTTTTAGCACTAAAACATGACAATTAAAATACAGTATAGACCTTTTTTAGCTTTTCAAACAAATCAGATCTTTGAAAGCTTTGAAAATATTGGTTTATGAGAAAGTTCCTGTTCAGAGCTTTACACCTTCTGATTAGGTTCACAGTTTCAGTACGTCTTTGGAACTGCACAGCGGGTCGAATACTAACTTTAATTCTTGACTTGAGCCCCCGAAATGAGGTGATATAAATCGCAATCGTAAGTAGGCTATGAATACAAATAGCATATTACGATTGCATGCATGTGTGTTTTGCAATGAATTAAAACAAATTTGTGGACTCATGATTTTTAATGATTTTTTCAAAATTTGCTGAACTGCATTCTTAGCAGATTAAACAGTGCTGTTGATGTCACGATTAAAAAAAATGATGTATCATACAGCCCAAATTTTAAGTGTTAATTGTTTTTGCTTTCGGTCAGTTGTTTGCACAAGTTCAGAACGGTGAGGAGCTGTCGCTCTTCGAGCACAGAGGTCGACGCACGCCTCAGAAGCAGGAGTCTCACAGTCTGGAGGCTGTGAAGCTGGTGGAGTTCAACCTGAAACACACACTCACACATCTCATCAGGCACCTCTTCGGGGAAGGTAGAAATCTCTCAGCATTTACACTTACTCTTTCTCTACCTGGAGCCACCTTCATCTCATCTCAAGTCTCATCTCGGTCTGTGTTTCTGCTTTTTTTTCTGCTGTCGTGCAGAACTAGAGATCCGCTGGGTAGAGTGCTACTTCCCCTTCACACATCCCTCCTTTGAAATGGAGGTGCGTTTTCAGGGCGATTGGCTGGAGGTGCTGGGATGTGGTGTGATGGAGCAGGAGCTGCTGCACTCAGGTGCTTATTCATTCCCACACACACACACACACACACACACTAACTTGCATATTCTTGAGTCTCAGGATGTGTTTTTGTTTTGCTGATCTGCATTGTGTGAATCCTCAAGGACATGATGGTGTAAAAATGAGCACTAGACTCGTGACCTTGATTTATTTATTTTTCAGTGCACTGAGCACAATTATCTCAACCACACAAGCCCCTGAATCACGGTGAGCCTACTGTCAAAAAAAAAAAGGGAGTCATTCATTGTTTTGCATCATTTTAAAATGATGCAAAACCCAACTTAAAAACAGCTTTATCTTTGACAGAATGTCCAGCATTACGTTCTGAATATTAACCTCCCGGTTATTAAACAAACAACGACGTAATAAATGGAGTATAGAACGTGATTATTATCACGGGATTTTCATCTGTAAGTGGCTACGAGTTGCTTTTAGCTATCGAGCTGCTATTAGATTTAGGTCAGAGACTGGTGCTGAATCTGCATCGAGTGCATCAGCTTAGCCATAAGGAGCATTAAGGGTGACTAGAGGGAGCTTTTTTAAACCCCAAATAGAGAAATAGGACACTGTGTGACCTTCTGGGTTTTAGAAGCTTGCACAAATGCTCCATTTGTGACAGGGGGTTACTAGATTATGTACCAACAATACGTGACGTGACATACGTGACATACGTGACATACGTGACGTGACATACGGCTAAGTACGGTGACCCATACTCGGAATTCGTTCTCTGCATTTAACCCACCCAAAGTGCACACACACACACAGCAGTGAACACACACACACACACACACACCGTGAACACACACTCAGAGCAGTGGGCAGCCATTTATGCTGCAGCGCCCGGGGAGCAGTTGAGGGGGGTTCGGTGCCTTGCTCAAGGGCACCTCAGTCGTGGTATTGCCGGCCTGAGACTCGAACCCACAACCTTAGGGTTAGGAGTCAAACTCTCTAACCATTAGGCCACGACTTCCCCATATTTGTATTTACTGTATTTCATAATTGATCATTAAAAAATCCTTAAAGATTATGTGAATTGAATATAAAGCAGGGGGACACGGTGGCTTAGTGGTTAGCACGTTTGCCTCACACCTCCAGGGTCAGATTCGATTCCCGCCTCCGCCTTGTGTGTGTGGAGTTTGCATGTTCTCCCCGTGCCTCGGGGGTTTCCTCCGGGTACTCCGGTTTCCTCCCCCAGTCCAAAGACATGCATGGTAGGTTGATTGGCATCTCTGGAAAATTGTCCCTAGTGTGTGAGTGCGTGAGTGAATGAGAGTGTGTGTGTGTGCCCTGTGATGGGTTGGCACTCCGTCCAGGGTGTATCCTGCCTTGATGCCTGATGACACCTGAGATAGACACAGGCTCCCCGTGACCCGAGGTAGTTCGGATAAGCGGTAGAAGATGAATGAATGATTGAATATAAAGCAGTATTAAATGAATGGTGGATAAAACAAAAAACATCCGACAGGCAGCTGTTTTGCTGGTAGATATGTTCACATCTGGCAGATACATTCACATGATGACTGGAAATCCATCACCAGTTTGGTTCAGCCTTTACACGCTCTAGCCTCAGATTCCTGTCCTGGTCTGACACGAATATAGCTCAGTGTGATTTTTTTTTTTTTTTTATATCGAGGTCTATTTTGAGGTTTCTGTTTATTTTCATGGTTGTATAGCAGTATTTTCTGAGTTCCTCTACACTATTCTTTCAGCTTAACCTTTCCTGACTGCTCTCATCAAAACAATTCCTCCTTGACAATGTGTTGGTTTTTGCCAGTTTGCTTCAAAATGAAAGTGTTAATCTAAAAGATAGGAAGCAAAGAAGGTAAGTATAAATAATATTAACTGTATAATCTATTTGCGATTTTAATGCAAGTCAAAAATAGGGTAATATTTTTATAAACATATTTTTAACATATTGTTTCAAGTAATTAGAATAAAATGTTCAGGAATAAAATGCTTGAATAAATGACGCTGGCACATATTTTGGATTAAAAGTGTTCTTAAAAGTAAATCTGTGCTGTGATCATGGGATTGCTGTTGATGGGACCGCCTGGATACGATCATGCCTTCTTTGATCCACTGTTGCATTAGTCAGCTTTATGGTCGGGACGTCATCAGCGATCATCTGAAGACTTCGGCAGGAAGGAATTAATGTTAGGTCTGTCGTGAACTCGGAATTTGCGCTGACCCATTAGATCCTCAGGAGCTCTCATTTGCACAACAACAAACTGCTTAATTACTTTGACATTATTTCCTGTCCAGTTTTCACCCAAATGAGTATGAGGTTCTCTTCTGAGTCTGGTTCCTCTTAAGGTTTCTTCCTCATATCATGTCAGGGAGTTTTTCCTTGCCATCCTGGCTTCCGGCTTGGTATAGTAACTTAATTGTAAACGTAGTTTTTTTTTTAAATTACGTTTCTATACTTCTGTAAAGCTGCTTTGACACTATATGAATTGTTAAAAGTGCTAAACAAATAAATTGAATTGGATCATAGGGATGTCTGAGGAAACCTGGAAGGAACGTGACTGCAGAAAAATAGTTTTCTTTATTTATTTGTTTGTTTGTTTGTTTGTTTATTATAACTATTAGTAAATAGTAAAACTATTGCTCTATATGTAGAGCATGCCATACATCCTTTCTCATAACTATTCAAATGAATCAATCAAAAGGTTCTTTAAAAAACCAAACATGTTTTCTTTCAGTGAAGGAAACAACTGGCTTCCCGGTGTTTTGAAAGCGAGACCAAACTACGTACTTGTCGATGTCAGTGCACAAAGCCTTCCTGCCTCCGTCAGTAGATGGTGGTGTTGCGCAGCTCTGTGTGCTAATACCCTTCTGCTGCAGATGGAATTATTCAGCATTAGAGCTCTCGGAGGCATCCGCTCTCACAGGGAGGGCGTGGGTGGACACGCTTAGCTGCCCAGACAAGACTCTGCTCTCTGGGGACAAGTTCAGGACGAGTGTCCCGTCCCTCCCCTCCACTCCATTCCCCTCCCCTCCACTCCTCTCGTCTACTCTTCCTGCCACTTAACACACTGCTCTATGCTACTCGCTTCTCACTGAGTCAGTCCATGTTAACCATCACATTAGTCTCCACAGGTGGCAGCAGGACACCAGACCCGGGCCACTAAATGCACAGCGGCTAATCATCAATACTGCGTCCCCAAGCCACCATTACAGAGACGTGGAGCTGATAGCACGGCATTAGGAAAGTCATGTGGATGAATTAGGATGCCAGTACTCTACGGTGTCCTCCACGTATTGTATTTTTAATGCTGCTAGGCATTCTGCTGTCAATAATTGATAGCTTTTCTATCTGAAAGCCTCAAGAGGCCTCTGCCACTTTTTTCTTCTATTTTTAGCACAATTTTTTATTTTTTTGCTCCAGAACCGGTCACTAGTAAACGTGTGGATTTTTTTAAAACAAAACTCAAAATATGAAACGCAAGAAATATGTTTAGATTCTAATATTTATATTCTAATATCTCGATCGTGTGTCGTGTCGAACGATTTCCAGTGATGTTCAATGCTGTCTTAATGAGAAATTTAATTGTAGAAGTTCTGGAGACTGCTAAAGGTCCCAGAATGTAATGGAGCTTGATGAAACAGTCGTGTCAGCTAGTTAGCGAGATGGCAAGTGTGAAACACTGTATTTTCTGGAAAGTTGACTAGAATGTACAAGCCTTGAGATGAAACAGCTGAAGCACTAAAGCTCTGCTGCATCGCTCTGTTTAGGTAGCAACGAAGCGATGACTCGTTCCCCCGACCCCATTATCAACACGTAAAAGAACAGCAGTGTGAGTAATGCAGGAAACTTGACTACAGTAGGTAACCAGACTGATATATTAATTCAATTCAAAAATTAAGACTTTGTATTATCCTCTATAAGCAAGCCTGAGGTGACTGAGGTGACTGAGGTGACTGTGGCAAGGAAAATCTCCCTTAGATTTGTCACTAAACCCAGAATTTCATTACAAGATAAATCCTGTGTGCTAATGATAAAGATTGATACGCGACATGTTCGGGTAGATCCTTCCATTCTGTTTAGGATTACAGGTGTCCACGTCACCGCTGTGAAAAGTCCTTATTTGCGTCATCAATTTGTCAACACTGTGTACTTCTGCATAAACTCCTATTTAGTCTTGCTTCAACAAACAAACTAGAAGTCTAAGTGTGTGTGTGTGTGTGTGTGTGTGTGTTTTTTGGTCCCTTCTCTCTCTGCCATGAATACAGATCAGTGTCGTTCTGTCTCTGGTGCTGTAGCCTGTATATGTGTTCAATCAGCGCTTTAGCCCTGTGTACACACTGAAGTGCTTCTGCATATACGCAACCGGATAAACAATGGCCTTCTGTCAGGAGACAGCTGTCAACAGGCCTCATGTCCAGCACCACGCTTTGCTGCACAACCAAGCTCATTGAGAGTCTGTGTGTGTGTGTGTGTGTGTGTGTGTGTGTGTGTGTGTGTGTGTAGAAGACCTGTGTCCTCTCTCTTGCATAATGTTTCTATTACCGACCTGAAACAGGCCTCTACTGCACTAAATCAGTAAAATTCTGATAACTGGCCAGTCATTAGAAATACATTTTCAAGAATTAGGCAGGTTTATGATCCAGATGTGCACCGTTAATTCACCACACCAGCCAGGATGTGACCGTAGTTAGGATTTTTGCCGACGGGCACAGTTGTCTGAGGTAAAACAGGTGATTATATTTAACGAGCGTAATAAGACGAGCGCTTCGGGTTTGAGAGGTCAGTAAACGCCTGTGACTTTGGATTTGGACAGAATAAAATATTGGATTATTTCAAAGGGCTCCTGGGAGAATGTTAATTATAAAGGTGCTGCCATATTCTGTGCCAATCCAATAGAGATGTTACTGTGTGTTTTGGATTTTGGACACGCACACAAAAAAAAAATACAAATCTAATTATTATTTTAATAACTTGCTCTTTTGGTTAATACTCCAAAACTTGATATAAATTGATATAACATGCCTGAAATCATCTGTTAAAGCCTGAGATAATGTATTTTACCTTATATAGGTTAGCTGCATTTAAACCATCATTTTTATAGTTCTGCAATTTGTTCAGATCGATTTTAGCTCGGTTTGGCAACCAAATATTAACGGAAGCGTCCGTTTTAATCAGATTTTATTTGTATACCTCTTCTCACACACACAAAGCAGCTTTGTAGAAGTCAAGGTCAAGAGCTAGATCCCTAATCAGCAAGACAAAGGTGTAGAAAAGTAAAAAAAAAACCTCCCTGAGATGACATAAAGAAGAGACCTTGTATCTGTGTAGCATTTGTATGTAGTGCTGCAGATATTTAGAACGGTGCTAATTGTCATTTTCCACACTGTCACCTTATTCTCATTACTGCTGGATCTGGTGATGTGCATATTAACTCTGCTTTTTAAGGGTTTTATGTCTCTGTGGTCTGCGCTGCTTTTCCACATGAAGAACCAGAACTGTTATGCAGATATTATACGATGCTTCAGTTCAGGACTAAGAAATAATGCCTGGAGATGTTTTCCTAGCTTTAGTGTGTATTCTCACTGCTGCTATCATCCTGACCTGTCCTGTGTCGACTTTATACACACACACACACACACACGTTCTTCTTTTGACTTTGTCAGTGTCCCAGCTCTGTGCCTTTTCACTGCAGGAGTTCTGACAGAGTCGCTCCGCTACTCTCACTCACACTCCCTCTTTTTCTCCCTTTCTCTCTTTTTATTTCTCTCTCTCAATCTCTCTCTCTCTCTCTTCCTCTTTCTCTCTCCGTCTCTCTCTCTCTGACATACACACGCTTCCCTCTCTCATTCTCATTTTCACTCCCAACTCCGTAGTCTCTCCCTTTCCCGTTCTCGCACACTTTCTCTGTGTGTCTTTTTTCTCACTCTATCCCTCTCTCCCTCCCTTTTTTGCACTGCGGCAGAGCAGTGTGGCTCCGTTGCCAAGGCAACTCCTCATTCGCAATCCCCTTCCCACACACTCACACACACGCGCACACATACACATACACCCTTCACTTCAGACCAGGGAGACAATAAAAAGCTGCCAGCAAGACCGAATTAAATGTGTGGCAGGAGCTCCATGGATAGGAGGCAGCAACTGGGATACCA
>NC_083464.1:7877500-7882500 GCF_030014155.1 Tachysurus vachellii | reverse complement strand
ACATGCCTGTCAACAGCTACACCAGTGCACCAGTGTTTCCAGTATAGGCTCTGGATCCACAGAGACTCTGACTAAGGTCCAGTGTTATTTTTCCGTGATTCTCTACCTCGACATTGCACGATTCTTTTTTGGATTTTGACAGATAATATTTGAAATACAGCCAAAATGATCTAATATTCATTATATAGTTGACTGACCACTTAAACTGAGTAAAACTCTGTTAACGTGCGACAATTTATTCAGTGTCTTCAGTGACGGCGCTTTTGAGACACGGGAAAGTCTTTACTCTTTCTGGTTTCTTAGTAGCATGCGAAGCTGCATTTTCAGAAGATGATGGTGAGGGAACGACGTGTTTTATTGGATGTTACATAAGATTACATGTAAATGTAGACAAATAAAAGGTTTTCATGCTTTAATCAGTGTTAAATTTTTGTTTCTTGGCAAAGAGGTATGGTGTAAGAGGATGATGAGTGATGGCTCAAGAGGTTAAGGTGCTGGGTTGTTGATCAGAGGATCAGGGTTCAAGCCCCAGAACTGCCAAGCTGCAACTGTTGGGCCCTTGAACAAGGCCCTTAACCATCTCTGCTCTAGTGGTGCTGTATAATGGCTGTCCTCGTGCTCTGACCCCGACCTCCAAAGTTGGGATATGTGACGAAAAAAATTCACTCTGCTGTAATGTATATGTGACAAAATAAAGGCTTCTATTCTAACTAGATTTGTAAAGTTTGTCGCGACAAACTTTGATGTTGGCTTTGACGATGCAAGTATTCACAACGGGTGGTGCTTTTTGGAGGCAAGTGGACATAAGGGTTAGTGTTGCATTTGGAGGCAAGTGGACAGAAAGCTAGGTTGCCAAAACATTTGGAGGTAAGCGGAGACAAGCATGTGACATCATCCGAATACTCCTGAGGAAGTTCCCCACATTGGGCTGATTGTTTTGATATGTCACTTATACGTGTTGTGCTAATTTTTTATTTTCACGTGACATCACGTGACATCATCAGAATACACGTGAGGAAGTTCCCCTCATTGTTCTGAGTGTTTTGATATGTCACATGTCCATGTTGTAAAAATGTTTTTGATTTTGCATATATTGGGGGCGGGGCTGCTGGACAACCAGAAGGCCAGTCGGTACACCAATTTAAACCTTTGTTCAGAGTATCACCCTAAAGTAGCTGGCCGAGTTTGGTGTAGATAGTTCGAAAGCTTGCCGAGTTATAAACCTCCAAAGTTTATAATGGGAGTCTATGGGGGGAAAAAAGGCCAATTTGAGACCCGGTACCGGAAGTACCGGTACTCGGATCGCTTAGAAAAGTAATAGCAACAAACTTCAGACCAGCGTCTACAACATATCCGAATTTTGTGCATGTGGCTCCAAAGCTCTAGGAGGAGTTACATTTTATAAATTTTTGTCTAAGCTTAAATAGGAAAACAGAATGTTGGCTTCTACAAAGCGACATAATAATAATAATTCAATTATGGAAATAACATAATTATGTCGTTACATTACATTAATACATGAGAATTGAAGCAGTGGTACGTTGATGCTTGAAGATTTACTGTATATAATATATCATATTTTTGCAAAGTTGATCAAGAATAGATTACTTGTTTACTTATTTTAACTTTTCAAAGAAGTTACTTTACGAAGAAGATTACTCAGCTATAGCTTTAATCATGTTTTAGAGCTTGTGGAAGTAGGATGATGATGATGATGATGATCGGCTCGCTGTGAAGAAGTCAAAAGCACAAGCCCCTTGCCCTCATGTAGTTCTTATCCCCGAGATAAGAGCGTTCTCATTTTCATTAGAGAGGAAACAAAGGGCAGTTTCTTTCAGTGCATTGTGATTAGTTCAATTATTTCTGCTCTGTTGTCTTTAAATGTTGACTGTGGAGATCAATCAGGCTGTGGATGTGCTGAGATGGTAATCAGTCGTCTGTACTTTTTGTCTCTTTTGTTTTTGCAAAGTTTATTAGTCGGTGACGGAACAGTCGGGGAAGACGAACGCGAGGAAACGTGCATAGAGTTTGGATGGAATTCATAGCGGAAACGTCACGTATTTCCATGAAGCGTTCAAGTGACTAAAGCACATATTTTTATTGCACAAGGCAGTTCAATTGAAACAAGATTCCAGCAGGATTTTATTTAATTTTTTTTGCAAGCACATTTTCTCTTCATCATTTACATAATGCACATGAAGTCAGAAAAACAACCTTTTATGTATAATGCTTTTCCAGCCTACACAGCAAGCGTTATTTAAGAAGTTTCCAATGCAGACCTGCTATAAGACACCACCTGAAGCTAGTTACGCTGAGTAAGAGTAAAATGTAAATGTGTGTGCTGCATGCTTGAGTGGTGTGTGTGTGTGTGTGTGTGTGTGTGTGTGTGTGTGTGCATGCTTGTGTACACGTTTGTTTATGAGCACTGGGATCCAGCATCGGCTGACTCAGCTGTCGAAGGGGCTGGGGCACGTGCGATGAGCCAGACCTGCTAGAAGCTGGCACGCTGCCCTGCTCCAGGCCGTAGCTATCATCAGGTTATCCAGACGACCGAGATAAAGGCCGCAGGGAGGCAGAGACATGTAGACAGAAACACTGCGTAAGCGCCAAGAGGAACTCTTAGCAAAAATGATGGCGCGGTAAAGAAATGCAGAGGCTTTTAAAAGGACAGTCAGGTCACTCATACTTACTTCTTCGTGGCAGTGAGACCGAAGAAAATAATATAGTCTTTAGTGGATTTCACTGAAGTGGTGTAATGTGGAAGTGGTGAAGTGGAATGGAAATAAATCCTAGTCAACCTGAATCTTTGTTTCAATCCCTCACTTAAGGTTTATTAGTCTAATTTGTCGATTCGATTCGGGTTTCACGCTTTGCAGGTACACTAACGTCACATTCTGGAACTTGGTATAGTGTCGTCGTTATGTGTTCATGCAATTAAGGAAACCAGGTTGTAGTTATGGATCTATATGTTATACGTTTTGGTGCTATAGCTCACACGAGACTTTTCACTTTATTCATATTCATTCTATTGGGACGTTTAACTCATTTAAAGGGTAAGAAGGGCTACCGATGCTGTGTGCAGCCATTTTGATTTGAGGTTACTCCATAAACAAGGAGAAAACTCATAGTTGAAATGATGATCCCGGGTTGATGATGATGATATACGTATGAGGAAGTTTTCTCTCTGGATTTTTCCGGTTGGAGGTCAGGAATTCCAAGCTGTCACCTTCAGCTGAACGAAATCATGATTCTGCAAGCGTAAAGGAAACATTGACTCTTGTAGAAAGACCAGGCAGAATTCTGTCTGCAGAAATGACGTATATATGTGGGATCGATCTGTTGTTCAGAAAACTCTCTCTGAGTAAAAACAAACCAGAGATGACTGTGCTTTCCCCATATGAGCCCAAATATCGATCCCAGATTTAGACTCAGACCGGAGTATTTGGTTCAGCTGTAAAAATTCCCTTGGTCTCTCTTAAATGAAGACATTTCAGATGTCCGTAGATTGCTAATTAGTGTCCTTGCTTGTTTACTCATTTAAACCTGGCTTGTATTTTGAACTGGAATAACGGCATGAATTCTTATCAATATTGACCCGACCGAAAAGCACACATCTTTTCTCAAATAAATGATGTGGACACTGAAACAAATCCCCAGTCTAACCTTTTCCTGCTCTAACCCCGGTCCTGCTAAGTGATTGCTTCTTTGTCCAAGCTCAGCTAATGAAAGGAACGGCTTAGGAAGGCTTCAGAGGCTTGGGACTTGACCTGTCACTCAGCTAATCCAGAGCTTTAGGAACTCGTTACAAAGGCGGACTCTACAAGGAATTGAGAATTTGAGGCAGGTTTCCCAGTTTGTCTTAGAAAGCGGCGTGTGGCGTTTTGAGCCCTTTATATTTAATGTTCTTTGCAATTAATTTCTATTTATTCATTTGGTGAAGGCAGAAACGTTTGTTAAATTGTAACACGTTCCTAAAAATAGTGGTACTTACAAACGTTTCTATGAATCAAGGTTAACCTAAAGCTCCTGATGTTGTTTGTGCACTTATCTGTCTGTCAGCTTCAGAATCTTTAGTCTGATTAGCGCTTCCAGGTTCACACGACGGCATTTACTGTGCTGTTTCAGACTGTCGGTGTGAAAGCCTCTATCTATTAAAATATACAAGCAATGCCATGGAGTATGTGACAGGAAATCTAAAACATTTAAGCACTATCACATGTGGTTTAATAACAAAATGAAGGACAAGCAGCGAAACTGTCGACAGAGACGTGAAAGACAGTAACAAATCACTTCATTTTTTATACTAGTATAAATAGATAAGTGGTGTGGGACAGATACAGATGCTGGTGATGAATCTGACAGGGAAGTGAAGAAGCCAGGTAATCGTTATAAGTGGGTGGTTTGGCAATTGTAGATCAGTGTTAACTTTTATGTGAGAAAACATAATGCAATGTATCATGAAAGAATATGTCCACACTGGTTATTCACTACAATAGGTCCGAATCGAATTTGTAATTGAAATCCACGCTATGATCATTTTCTGTCTCTGTAAGGCTCAGCTTAACTGTAAAACATACCTCTGGTGATATTTGTAATGCATCATATACTCTATACTCACTACCGTAATATTAATAAGAAACTTTAACGCAGCAACGATTAGCATTTTTTTCTTTGTTAAATAACACATTTAATAATGTGCGTCCCTGTGGATTAGCTGTTATTTATAGAAACTACAGTGAAAGTGACGTGACGTACGGCTAAGTACGGTGACCCATACTCAGAATTTGTTCTCTGCTTTTAACCCAAAGTGCACACACACACAGCAGTGAACACACACACACCGTGAACACACACCCGGAGCAGTGGGCAGCCATTTATGCTGCGGCGCCCGGGGAGCAGTTGGGGGGGTGTGGTGCCTTGCTCAAGGGCACCTTGTGGCTGGCCCGAGACTCGAACCCACAACCTTAGGGTTAAGAGTCAGACTCTCTAACCATTAGGCC
>NC_083464.1:7857500-7872500 GCF_030014155.1 Tachysurus vachellii | reverse complement strand
AAAACAGACCGGAATCAGATCAGGAAATCGGCTCACTAGCGCAAACTCGAGCAAGGCCTTGCACAGAGCAGTAATGCTGCAGATGCTATATATACACAGACTGAGGTAACATGACAGGACACAGGTAAAAATAATGTTCTGGAGAGTTGCACTGAGCCAAATGCCTACCTTTAGGGAACTGGGAACTTACATTGCATATTGCATAATGTTTGATATTTATATCAAACTGGTATCGAGGCTCTTGGTATGCAGCAGTACCTGATACTGACTTGATGCAGCTATTCCTTTAAGATAACGTGAAATGAAAATTTAAACAAACTTTTGTCTTCTACAGTGCATATTTCTGTTGGAAAAAAATATCAAGTGGGTTTTAATCGTGATTTGATTGTCTTGTGAAAATAAAATAGTTAGACATTAATTCTAATGCCTTGCAAAAGCATCCGATCATATCTAAGGCATTTGGCGGACACCCTTATCCAGATCGACTTACATTTTATTCATTTACAAGTATTCATTTACATTTAAGTCGTGGCCTAATGGTTAGAGAGTTTGACTCCTAACCCTAAGGTTGTGGGTTCGAGTCTCGGGCCGGCCACGACTGAGGTGCCTCCCCTGAGTGTGCACTTTGGAGGGGTTAAATGCAGAGAACGAATTCTGAGTATGGGCCACCATACTTAGCTGTATGTCACGTCACTTTCACTTTCACTTTAATGGAGCAATTGAGGGTTAAGGGCCTTGCATATAGGCCCGGCAGTGGCAGCTTGGTGGACCTGGGATTAGAGCGCGCGACCTTCCAATTGGTAACTCAATAACTTAACCACAAGGCTACCACATTCCCATAATATATATTTATACAATGTCAGACAGTAGTAGCTCAGTGATTAAGGTGTTGGGCTGTTGATCGTAAGGTTGTGAGATTGAATCTGAGGGCCACCAAGCTGCCACTCCTGGGCCCAGGAGCAAGGTCCTTAACCCTCAGTTGCTCAGTTGTATAATTGAGATAAATGTAAGTCGCTATGGATAAGGGTGTCTGCTAAATTCTTTTTTTTTTTTAAATTGACACACAAGCAGCAGAAACTTTTACTGCTTTGCTTCACTGGGATTTCTGTCATTTGATTTATTCAATATATCAAACTTTTTTTTAACTGAGACCTAAAACGAAGAGACATTTGTTGCTTGTTTGATTCTTCCCACTGGATCAATATTTGGCCTCAGCGTTGTACAACTGGATTCTAATATTTTCACAAATTCTTCTTGGCAAAATTGCTCCAGCTCAGTGAAATTGGATTGAGAAGGTTATTGGCGAACATCAAATTTTATGTCTAGTCGCAGATTTCCAATCAGATTAAGGTCTAAACTTTGACTGGGCTTTTCAAATAAATATATATATATATATATATATATATATATATATATATATATATATATATATATATATATATATATATATATATATCTCAAATCGTTGTTTAAAATCTTTTGTACTATTTCATGCAGGAGGTGCCGTTTAGAGAGCTGTTACTGCATTATGGTGTCCAAAAAAGAATTTTATATCATTAGAACAAGGTGGTTGTTTTTATAGTATCACTAGATTTGTGTTATTTGAGTGAGAGAGACAGACCTCTAGCTGGCTTGAAAAAAAATTTCGTCCATGTTTTCTGTTTTTGTCTGTCAACAAACATGTAAATGGATGGGAAAGTGTGATTTTTGTGCATTGCTCATGTTAGTCATTGGTATATAGATACAATGACTTTGAAGTTTGAGCATTCGATTCCCACCTCTGTCCATTATATGTGTAGTATACTGAGATGAGGCTGACTCTGTGAGAATCCTGAGACATCTAAAGACCTACCAGCTCCAGTTGGACTCTGTGATACTAAGAGGAGATCTGAACTCCATGTGATCCTTACACCAATACAACATTGTTTGACTGTATATTTATAATCACCCTCCAGTGTTATAAACCCTCCAGTGTCACCCATATGAGGATGAGGTTCCCCATTGAGTCTGGTTCCTCTCAAGGTTTCTTCCTTTACCATCTAAGGGAGTTTTTTCTTGCCACTGCTGCCTGAGTCACCTCAGACTTGCTCGTTGGGGTTAAATACATACACATTGTGAACTATATATATCTAATAATAATCTTGAATTTTTTATTATACTCTCTCTCTCACTCATTTTCTACCGCTTATCCGAACTACCTCGGGTCACGGGGAGCCTGTGCCTATCTCAGACGTCATTGGGCATCAAGGCAGGATACACCCTGGACGGAGTGCCAACCCATCGCAGGGCACACACACACACACTCTCATTCGCTCATGCAATCACACACTACGGACAATTTTCCAGAGATGCCAATCAACCTACCATGCATGTCTTTGGACTTGGGGAGGAAACCCCCGAGGCACAGGGAGAACATGCAAACTCCACACACACAAGGCGGAGGCGGGAATCGAACCCCCAACCCTGGAGGTGTGAGGCGAACGTGCTAACCACTAAGCCACCGTGCCCCCTTTTTTATTATACTAATTCTTTATATTACTCCTTATGTTTATCTTCTGTTCTATGTTTATGTTCTGTAAAGCTGCTTTGAGACAATGTCTATTGTAAAAAGCGCTATACAAATAAACTTGAATTGAATTGAATTGAATTGAATTGAATATACAGGGGTTTTCTCCAGGTACTAAGGTTTACTCCTCCACTCCAAAGGCATACCTTGGAGGCTAACTGTCATCTTTATATTGTTTATAGTGTGTGAAAGGGGCGTGAGAGTGTGCACAGATGTGCCCTGTGATTGGTTGGTACTCTGTCCAGGGTGTCCCTCGCCTTGCGTCCCTAGTCCCCTGGGACGGTCTCCAGGTTCCCCAGATGAATGGGATTTAAAGATAGGCTTTTAAAAACGTTGATAATTCAGGCAATGCTTTTTCGCTGGTAAGTTAAACAGTGACTTAGGGCTGACAGGAGAAACTTAGTCTGGCTTGTATTGTAATTATAATGTTTGTCTGCAAAGGAACAAAAGGTACAAAGTCATAATTACTGGCTTACTATGGATTTAAGAAGTTAATACAGATGAATCGTACACAATTTGACCAAAAGAAAAAAAAAATCTGAATTTGGGGATATTTTTTTTTCATAACCAGGCAGATAAACATATTCAAGCATTTAGGAGAAGCATTCAAAGACCAGAGGTGTTTATCTTTTCATATTTTGTTTCATACGGTTATTCATTCATATTTGGTACTCAAGTGTGCAGAACTGGAACTCTGTGCTTTCCTTACGTGTCTGCAGTGATTCACACTAATAAATTTACAGCAATTAATGCCTGATGCGTACGCTATAAAAAATAATTTATATAGCAGGCTAAAACTCTATATAGTATGTTATAGTATTATATAGAGAGACCTATCTAGTGTGTTCTGTACGTGGCTAACTTTTTTCCCTGAAATATGGTTCTATGTAAATCTTACTCTTGCAAAGCAGTGAACCTTTTATGTTAAAATGGTTCAGTGATTCGAAGAATACATAAGGAGACGTCAGTGACGTTACTTTTATGTCCGTGAAGACCTTTTAAAATGGCATTTTTTTGAATGACTTATTTTACAAAAAATCAAATAGTTTATAAAATTTGTAAAGATGGAGGAGTTTTGCTGTTATCAATAATATAGGAATTTTTTTCATAACGATTTTTTTTTTAATTGAAATATATTTGTATTGTTTTGGAATAAGCTGTATTTCCTTCTAAATTCATGCATCATCCTCATAACAAGAACACTACTACTACTACTACTAGTAATAATAATATTAATAATAATAATTAATAATAAAGAACTCTTAAAAGATTCTTAAACGGACCATCTAACTCTGATTAAAAAAACTCCTTGGGCTCTTTTCAATTAAACTTTCAACACAGTGCTATATAAAGTACCATTTTGGGTTTTCACATATGGAAGACATTCCTTTTAATAGTGTACCGCTGATTAGATGCAATTCAAATTTATTGTCATTGTTCAAACATACATGTACAAAACCAATGAATTGCAGCTGGCATCTAACCAGAAGTGCATAAGTGGCATATTTACAATAAATACATACAACAGTATTCAAAAGTGATTTTGAATCCTACCAGACATGAATGGATAAGTATAGCATGTGACGATCGCTTTAAATAACGGCTTTCTCTCGTGCTTTCGTATCAGCGATGTAAAAACCCACAGTTCTTCCGTTCTGCTCCCAGCAGGTATTGTATCTTTCACAGCTTTCTAATCTTAATTGGTCTTTTTAAGTTTGTTGTGTAGTCGACCATGCTTTTGTAGAAATATCCAACTTCCGCTAATTTGTTAGTGTTGCGTATTTTTCTTATACTGTGCTCACTTCTGTAATATCCAGTGTTTTGCCGACTGACAGTACCGAGGTGTTTTTGTTAATTGTTCAATCCAATTCAATTCAATTTTATTCATAAAGCACATTTAAAATCCGCCTGAGCTGGGAAAGGGCTGTACATAGAGATAAAAGAAAAGGAAAAAAGAAAGAACATAAATATAAAAGAACACATACAAATTACCAACAATTAAAAGCACAGGAAAAGAGGTGTGTTTTTAATTGTTACCATAAAAGTCCTGGTGTGAAAAGTATGAACTGACAACCCAGGGGTCTAAATATGTTGCACAGTATTACAATATTAGCTCATAATATAAATCAGAATTAAAAAAATTGTATTGAACAAAAAAACACAAAGACTGATGACTTTATTCTGCTTTTGAAAAACAACAACAAAAAGGAGTCATCTGGGAATCGAACGTCTCGATTCTCCTGACTCACTGAAAAGAGCTGGAATTCCTTTTACTATTAAAAACAGAAACAATTAGGAAATCGTTTTACTCATATTGCTAAAATAAGAGTCAGTATTAAATAAATAAAGAATTATAGAGCTGTTGGACAATGACAGCCTTAAAACCATAACAAGCATCTGGGATTCTGGGATCCTCCTGTTTTTCAGACTTGTATCACAAAACCTCAAACCACTGTTTTCCAGACAGCGTACAACACAACAATAAACACTCTGAAAGTTGTGCTGTCTGTGACCTTTGACATCGAAAATAATGAGATCTTGCACGGTAGCGTTTCTGCTCTGTGAGCTGGGAGCACACATACGCTAACCGTGGCGGTATTTCCTAAAGACTAAAAGCGGAGGAACTGAACGAACGTGTCGGGGGGATTGGAGGGGAAACTCTGTCCCCAGGCAGCTGCTGCAGTGGGACCTGAGAGCAACACGACTCAGCCAACCAAGCTGCACTAATTGAGACGTAATAGTTTCCTAAATTAGCCTGGCATTAATGTTTACCCATTGGAGGGTTGGTTTCTGTCTCATTGATCAACAGAGTCACTGGGGTATGTGAAAAGAATAAATATACACACAGTCATTTTTAAATACTGCTGGTTTATTCTTTAATACTCACAAAGTGCTGATCTGGCACTGGCACTGCTTTATGTATGTATATGTATGTCTATGAAATTTTAAGGGCAAAGACTGATCTAATTAGCGTTCCTGAAAACGTCTCCTCGTGTCACGATCGATAAATAATGCCACTTTTGTCACATCACATTAGTCTCTTAGTCTATTTCTCTTTTTAATTCTATTTTTTCACTACGTTTTATATACGTATGGTTGCGTGTGTGCTGAATTCTAACGAAGATTCTGATTTTTATTTATTTCTTTTCCTGCAGGAAAAACAAAGCTCTATAACATAAAGGCTAGTTTTTAGGTTCACTCCGTTTCGCTCATCTCCCGTTTCAGACGCTTGTCATTTTGATCTGACGTCTTAGGTTCAGAAGGCGCCATTATTTTGAGGCGTTGGAGTGGAATCGCAAATCAAACACGGAAAGCAACCTTTAATTTGGAAGAGATTTAAAGCCGACTGCAGCCGGCGCTGAACTCTGTGGAGGTTTTAGCTAACTGAAACGCTGTGCTACTTAGATTTTATTCTGCATTAGGACGAGGTTAAGCCACCGCGTCAGCCTCTCATAAGTAATTAGCTGTACTTGCTTGTGTGGTTGTCAGAGTGTTCTGAGACAGAGGGTGATTAAAAGATCCGGATAACAAAATGATGTAAACGCTGATGAGTGCAAGTTGGTTCACTGGAGGTCCGTGTTCGAATTCCCGAACCTCGAAGCTGATCTGATTATCGTTCTCGCTGCTGAGTTATAACCGTGTTGTCTGGTCACTTCAGATGCATTGTAGGACGTCCTAGCTGGGATGACATACTGTAGCTAAGCAGGTGCAGTTTATAGGTGCTGGTTATTCTTCACTTTCATATCGCTATATTATTGAATTTTTTTTTGTTTGTTTTTTTTTCCCCACAGGGGACAATTGGATTTGCCCCCGGTTTGTTGTGTTCAAGTACAGCATTGAATTTCTATGTCATCTCACACTCTACAGTGGTGCGTAATGACACACACAAATGTTTCTATCTTTAAAGTAAATGGTGATATCAAACCCATTTCTGCTCTCTGAGACGCACCGAAGGTTTATTCTGAGTGAAAATGGCTGATAAGGCAGGATTGACTGTGCAGCTTATATGAAAATGATCCATGTTGGAGTGGTGTGATGCAGCACAATGTGAGTGTGGTGTTGTTATAGAACTGCAGTGTCTGGAGTGTCTTATTGCACCACAGGGTTTCGCCAACAGTTACAGTGTTTAACTTACTGAGGAAAAGAAGGTTCTAGTTAGATTTAATGTTGAAGAACATCTGAGAGTTAGCTTAGTTATGGTTATCATTTGCAGTCATTCCTCCTTTCCCTCTCTCTCTCTCTCTCTCTCTCTCGCTCTCTCTCTTTTCCTCTCCCTCTCACACACACTCTTACTCTGTCTTTCACTCACTCTCACTCACTCCTTCTCTGTCTGTCTTTCACTCACTCACATTCTCTCTCCCTGTCCCTCTCACACACACACACTTACTCTGTCTTTCACTCACTCACTCACTCACTCACTCACTCACTCACTCACTCACTCACTCACTCACTCATTCATTCTCTCTCTCTGTCTGTCTTTCACTCACTCACATTCTCTCTCTTTCTCTCTCTCTCTCGCACTCACTCACTCACTCACTCACTCACTCACTCACTCACTCACTCACTCACTCATTCATTCTCTCTCTCTCTGTCTGTCTTTCACTCACTCACATTCTCTCTCTCTCTCTCTCTCTCTCTCTCTCTCTCTCTCTCTCTCTCTCTCTCTCTCTCGCACTCACTCACTCACTCATTCTCTTTCACTCTCTGTCTGTCTGTCTGTCTTTCACTCACTCACATTCTCTCTCTCTCTCTCTCTCTCTCTCTCTCTCTCTCTCTCTCTCTCTCTCTCTCTCTCACTCACTCACTCACTCACTCATTCTCTTTCACTCTCTGTCTGTCTTTCACTCACTCACATTCTCTCTCTCTCTCTCTCTCTCTCTCTCTCTCTCTCTCTCTCTCTCTCTCTCTCTCTCTCTTTCTCTCTCTCTCACACTCACTCACTCATTCTATTTCACTCTCTGTCTGTCTTTCACTCACTCACATTCTCTCTCCCTGTCCCTCTCACACACACACACTTACTCTGTCTTTCACTCACTCACTCACTCACTCACTCACTCACTCACTCACTCACTCACTCACTCACTCATTCATTCTCTCTCTCTGTCTTTCACTCACTCACTCACATTCTCTCTCTCTCTTTCTCTCTCTCTCTCGCACTCACTCACTCACTCACTCACTCACTCACTCATTCATTCGCTCTCTCTCTGTCTGTCTTTCACTCACTCACATTCTCTCTCTCTCTCTCTCTCTCTCTCTCTCTCTCTCTCTCTTTCTCTCTCTCTCTCTCTCGCACTCACTCACTCACTCATTCATTCTCTTTCACTCTCTGTCTGTCTGTCTGTCTTTCACTCACTCACATTCTCTCTCTCGCACTCACTCACTCACTCACTCATTCTCTTTCACTCTCTGTCTGTCTTTCACTCACTCACATTCTCTCTCTCTCTCTCTCTCTCTCTCTCTCTTTCTCTCTCTCTCACACTCACTCACTCACTCACTCATTCTATTTCACTCTCTGTCTGTCTTTCACTCACTCACATTCTCTCTCTTTCTCTCGCACTCACTCACTCACTCACTCACTCACTCATTCTCTTTCACTCTCTGTCTGTCTTTCACTCACTCACATTCTCTCTCTCTTTCTCTCTCTCTCGCACTCACTCACTCACTCACTCACTCACTCACTCACTCACTCATTCATTCATTCTCTTTCACTCTCTGTCTCTTTCAGTCACTCACATTCTCTCCTCCCTCTCTCTCTCTCTCTCTCTCTCTCTCTCTCTCTCTCTCTCTCTCTCTCTCCCTCTCTCCCTCCCGCTCTCTCATACACACACACGCACACTTCAGTTAGAATTTAGTTTGTAATTAAGACATTTAGAACCAGATGCGATGGTGATAGGAAAAAAAAATCCCCGAATTGATATGAGATAAAAAAACTTGAAAGGAACCAGAGTCAAAAGAGTCAGAGAGATCCTCATCTGGGCCAAACCAAGACTAACACACCTAAAGACATTCCTGTTCTGGAAAACTGAATGTTACAAAGCACTGACACATAAGACTCCTTCCATAAATGTTAAATAAATGTCTTTTCTAAAAAAGGGAAAAAAGGCATGCAAAAAAAAAAAACCTACCATCACAAAAGCATGTTTTTATTGTTGTTTTTTTAATTGGTCTCAGATTATTGCTGAACATTCAACATACAAATCTCTTTTTATGGTCTGTTACTATAGAAACAATATATCAGAACAAGCCCATTAATAGAAACATTAACATAACTATCTGAGGATATAGAAAAATAATGAACACCAATAAGACTCAAGAATTCAACCATGCCGAGGTCTAAAGAGATGATAATGATCAGTGTAGATACGAGGGCATTAATATATATACCTGTGATTTGTCTTGCTCTCAACACTATAGTCAAACCTGCTGCCATCGAAAATTCATCAGCACTTCGATTCTAACCAGGGGTATATTTTAGTGGTATAAATTTTAATAACCTCACATGTGTCATGTGACCTAGTGTGGATTTGCGCTCTCATTGAATGTTAGGTATCACACACTAATCGGGTCAGTTACAGTGCACTTATACACTCCTGGACCTTATCATACATTGACATCTCTGAACTGCAGCACACACACCGTACAGACAGTTATGTAATAAGAGTCATGTCGGTCAGCCTTTACATTATGCATGGCAAGTGATGAATGGTTCTTTGCATCTGTTCTCCGGGGCCAAAGTTAATTTATTAACCATGGAGCTGTACAGCACCTGGAGAGGAGAGTGTGTGAGAGGTATATTGAGCTGTAGACACAAATGTGTGTATATATAAATTTTTTTTTTTTTTTATGAAAGTCCCTAAGGAGAGCAGTTTCTTATCTGAAGTGACAATGGTGCGATATTGCACCTAGAGAACACTTTTAAATCGAATTGTTCTTTTATTGTGTGTGACATTGAACACTGAAAATATTAGAGTTCTTATTTTTTTTTTCTATGAAAGAACGTGAGTAATATTACGACTTTTTTTTTTCTTCTTATACCCCGAACCAGAAGTGCAGCCGTCGTTCTCCGGCTCGTATTGACATACGATAATGCAACGAAAACATTGCGCTCCATTACTAATCACTCTGCATTATTTATGTTCCTGCATTACTTATTCATTACTGTGGGTCTGTATGGAGCGACGGAAAGCCTGTGCCAATACACTCTTGTGGAAAAAAAATCCATATTAATCACACCATGCAAATGCGAAACTGTATTTCCGTCCGAACCAGCAGCTTCGCTTCGTTTGACGGCTTTGACTACAGGCTGTTCGTCATTTCTTACGTAGATCTGATCCATAACAAACTGTAGATATGTTCAGTGACTTAAAAACTTGTACGTAAATCCTTTCAAATTTTATTCTGTAACACACCTTATTTTTGTGTGTGTGTGTACGTGTGGGGGTGTGTTCGCTTTTCTGATTCAGATGAGTCCGTCAGCATGGTGATATTTTAAATGCGCTAGAAATCGGTGACTGGATCTTGTGACCTGGGAGCAGATATGGTACAGTACGGTGAACGAGTTTATTTCTTTACAGTCGTGACTCTGACGTGTAAAAGCTCTGAACCTGCAGTCGTAGAAATAAAATAAATGCATTTCTGAAATGAAATAAAAATCAGATTTTTCTGTTTTGACTAAATGAGGATGAGGTTCTCTTCTGAGTCTGGTTCCTCTCAAGGTTTCTTCCTCATATCCTCTCAGGGAGTTTTTCCTTGCCGCCGTCGCCTCAGGCTCGATCGTTAGGGATAAATATTAGAGGTAAACAGTAACTTAATTTTAACCTTTAAAATATTTATTCTGTTTTTTTTTTTGCTTCTGTAAAATATTAATTTTAAGGTTGTCTCATTAACCACTCAAATTCTTTGTAAGGTTATCCAGCAGAGGGGAAAAACACACTGAAAGCCGACAGAGACTCAGGGAGAAATAAAATAATTCATTTGTTTCTACTGATTGAAACTGTATGAAACGTTGATTTCCATTTTGCCGGCAAAATGAAGCACGGATTTGCGGAGATAAAATAATTCATTTGTTTATACTGATTACAATTGTTTGATAAACTGATTTCCATATTTCCAGGAAAACGAAGCACCAAATTTGTATTTTGTTTCTATTTGTCAATTGTTAAAAGCACTATACAAATAAATGTGTGCGTAATGTGTGTGTGTGTGAGTGTGTGTGTGTGTGTGAGTGTGTGTGTGTGTATTTCACACTGCTGATAAAATGTCATCTAGCAAGAGGAGAAAAAAATCCCAATCCAGAATCAATGGATGACATTTTTATGCTCTGCCACACACAAATAAATGCCATTTAGAAAAGGTGAGCTGTAACTCAGGTCTAGATTTGCCTACACACATCGGCTCGTCGGGGCTTCCCATGAAACAAGCTCATAGGTCAGCCAACATCGCCACAGTTTCCTAGTGCATCATGAAGGCCTTTGAAAATAGTTTGCAGTTGTGTGGAAATACTTTTGGTGTCTTAATGTAAGAAAAGGTAAGATGGATGGATAATTCGAGCTCCCGTCCAAACGAAACCTCAAGCTAGAAAATATACAGTAAAAAAAAAAGAAAAACTTCTCTCACTCACTCATCTCACTCTCACTCATTTTCTACCGCTTATCCGAACTTTTCTCGGGTCACAGGGAGCCTGTGCCTATCTCAGGCGTCATCGGGCATCGAGGCAGGATACACGCTGGACGGAGTGCCAACCCATCGCAGGGCACACACACACACACACTCAATCACTCACGCAATCACACACTACGGACAATTTTCCAGAGATGCCAATCAACCTACCATGTATGTCTTTGGACCGGGGGAGGAAACCGGAGTACCCGGAGGAAACCCCCGAGGCACGGGGAGAACATGCAAACTCCACACACACAAGGTGGAGGCGGGAATCGAACCCCCAACCCTTGGAGGTGTGAGGCGAACGTGCTAACCACTAAGCCACCGTGCCCCCCTTTCTTGATGAAAAACTTGAATGCGTACACAGTTCAGTGTGATTTGAAATGAGTAAAATGACCAAAATTTACATTTAACATGACTTGAGTGTTGGTTTTCAAAGCCCTGGATAAAATCAGACGTTGAGCTCATGGCGTGTAGCACGATGTTTTCTGCTCCGGTCATGTTCGTATTGGACAAATCTATAATGTATTTGTAGCATTATAAGAAGCATTGACTGCTTTTACTTTTCAGTGGATATTTTGATATATATGTATAAGTTCTTTACACAAAATTACTGTAGCTCACAGTATTTTTTTGCTAAGTGTATTTCTCATCTTAACATGCAGTTTATAAACAATTACAGTTTCGAGCCTGAGATAGACGCCTCATCGCACCCCAGCATGTTGGTTCTGAGTTTTTTGCAATCAGCCCATCTTTTTCTGTTCTTTGGTGCATAATAAGAAAAGTTTTGGAGTAACACTGAGGACTTTTCAGTATATGACGTTGTTTCATTTTTCTCACTATAGACACAGACACACTTCGTGCTCTAGAATAACACATAAGCATATGACAAAGATTTAGATCAGGAGATTTCAGCTTGTTTTATAAAATTACCAAGACCTAAATGAAGGCTAAATGAACAGAGAAGTCCATTGTTCAAAGGGCAGAACTGCTCCAGAACTTGGGTTTGACATCTCGGAGTCAGTTGAATAGACGGAGGAAATGGCACACGAGGGTGCGGATATCGATGCTGAGCGACGCTGTAGCTCGGATCAGGATGATAGGTGATAAAAGGAAGGTAAAAAGAGGGCGAGGGATAGGTGCTCTGAAAATGAGCAACAGCCACAGGAAGGGGAGGAAGGGTGGCCGAGGGAGAGGAGGTGATGAGTAATAGAGGGATGAGAGATAGAGATGAAGGGAGGGAATGAGGGATTGGCACAAAGTGAATGGCACAGAGGCGGCAAGCTGTGAAAGTGAGCTCTGCCAAGGACTGTTAGCCGTGCTGATGTCATCGCTGATGTCAGGTGAACAATGTCAGACGTTAGCTCCTGAGCCGATTGGCCAGAGGAGGAGACGCTTGTCACAGACAGACCTGGACAGAAAGTAGAGGGCGTAAGAATGCATTGCTTTTTCCGACGATGATATGAGGTCATCGCTGATGTCCGTGATACGTGCCATCTTTGGGTGTGTGTGTGTGCGTGTGTGTGGTAAGCCTTGAACTTGCTACGCTGTTAGCAATGTCACACAGCTTCATGTCTCTCTTTCATCTCTCTTGATGTGCTCGTTTCCTGCAGTGGCAGCTGACTGATGGCAATCAACTTATCCATCAATCCACTGCCTTGAAAAAATGGTCGGCCATGTTTCTCTACGTGAAAATGGCAGCCACGTAACACGCCAATCATGGCACAACATCGCACTGAAAGCATGTTATGAATATTCACGCTTAGCTAGCAATTAAAAAGTTTGATCCAATGGAGCGCTTTTGCATTTTGATGCCTCACTTGTGTGGATGGGAATAATTAATGGAAGGTGATGGAGGGGGTGCAGGAGGGGAGAGCTGATTGATCTGTGTGGATGAAGATTGAGATTTATTCATATCTCTGTCTTCCCCGACTGAGTTCTTTGACCCCAGAGTTCCTCCTTCATTACCATATAAAGCAGATTTTTCTCGATTCTGAAGGAACGTGTCTCAGGCTTAGAGAGAGAATGACAAAGATGAAAAGCAGGGATGGATGCATGAAAGAAAAGAACATTATATTATATGGTCACCTTTCCTCCCGTCATAGGGCACCTCGGGCTGCAATGCAAATCATATTCATAACATCCTTAATTGTAGCCTTGATAGTTCGGCTCTGTTTAATGCAGCACGCCGGCTGAGCGTGTTTGAGGAATTTCCTGTTTCTTGTCAGTTAAAGAAAGCTGTCTTTCGCTTAGAATTTTTAATTCCTAACCTCCTTACAGTGGAGCTCGTTCAGCCCTACGAGAGCACCGTTAATTGTATCACGCTGCTTTTTTGTGGTTGCACTAGACGCATTGATCAGTTCGGTTTGCTTTATGTATAGATCTCGAGGGCTCTCGAGGGTGGACCTGTACAGTAGACTGTGAGTCTGGAGGAATCTGTGCAAAGTGAGCAAAACTGCCGTTCATAGTGAAACACTCCCTCGTTTAGAGACGCTGCTTTGAAAAGTCAATTCAATTCAATTCAAGTTTATTTGTATAGCGCTTTTTACAATGGACATTGTCTCAAAGCAGCTTTACAGAACGTAAACATAGAGCAGAAGGTAAACATAAGGAGTAATATAGAGAATTAATATGATAAAAATTCAAAATTCAAAATATATATAGTTCACAGTGTGTGTGTATGTGTGTATGTATATGTGTTTATCCCCAATGAACAAGTCTGAGGTGACTCAGGCAGCAGTGGCAAGGAAAAACTCCCTTAGATTGGTAAAGGAAGAAACCTTGAGAGGAACCAGACTCAAAGGGGAACCCATCCTCATATGGGTGACACTAGATGGTGTGATTCCAAATATACAATCAGACAAATGTTGTATTGGTGTAGGGATCACATGGGGTTCAGGTCTCCTCTTAGTATCACGGAGTCCAACTGGAGCTGGTAGATCTGTAGATGTTTTCTTCAGGATTCTCACATGAAAGCAACTCTGTATTAAATAACAAATGAGTCACAAATGATTGCATCTCCTTTATTTCTTTACAGCGGGTGCTGGGAATAAAATCGGCTGGGCTTTTGGCTTGGGCTTGGAAAGACTCGCTATGGTTCTGTTCGGCATACCGGATATCCGACTCTTCTGGAGCAGAGACGAACGCTTCCTGAAACAGTTCCATCTGGCCAACATCAATGACTCTGTGACCTTTCAGGTATGAGTGTATAAACGTGTGTTTGTGTGTTTGTATGGTGCAACACCATCAGCCCATCCATGGTGTATTCCTGCTTCACAGTCAGCTTTGCCAGCATAGGCTATGGATCCACTGCACAATGAGCAAAATAAGCGCTTGATGAAGATGAATGGATGAAAATGACTTCTCCAAGAGAAGCTTTTTGACTTGTTAGCTGGTTGTTCAGAGCCACTGTCTGAGTGGACACATCTCAAGGTGTTCCAGGGTCCTCTATCTTCTGGTAAACTTACACTGATGCTTTTACTACTTTAGCTAAATTCAGTAACCGACTTGAGGGAAAAATAACAAAGGACACTCTGCAGACCTGCATGAGAAGGAACAACTTCTTTATCGCAGTCAATCAGCAATCAGGTTTTGTTGAGCTCACACCTACACAGCCATGCAATCATGAGCCAGAGCTAAATTCCCAGCAATTTTCCCTCTCTATTTATCCCCGGTGCCACGTTACTTCTCGGAATTCCCCTTCTTTCCCAGTTTAATTTTTATCATCAATAACACTTCCTTGTTTTACATTTACAGCATTTAGCAGACGCCCT
>NC_083464.1:7837500-7852500 GCF_030014155.1 Tachysurus vachellii | reverse complement strand
TGCTTATTCCACTTAACTACAAACCGTTGTAGAAAGGACATTATTTACATTGACATTATTTGTCTATTACGAGGATGAGGTTCCCTTCTGAATCTGGTTCCTCTCAAGGTTTCTCCCTCATATCAGCTCAGGGAGTTTTTCCTCACCAGGTCAAGTCAAGTCAAGTCAAGAAGCTTTTAATTTTCGTTTCAACCAAATGAGACAACATTTCTCCAGGATCGTGGTGCTACCTAAAACAAAGACAGCGCTTAAGGACTTAAGTAAGTTAGTCCCAGATACCTAAAGTGCGGCTGTGCAACCTGGTGCAAACAGTGCAGGACAAGACAAACAAGACAGTGCAGGACAAAATACAAGACGATACACAAAAGACGATACACAAAAGACGATACACAAAAGCAGTACCGACCAGTGTAAATACTGCATGTTCAATGATTATTGCAGCACCATATTGTATCCAGACTGCTGAAATTCCTATTTATTACTAACTTGCTTCTTTTATTTATCGCTGTTAATTACTTTGCTTTTAATGACAGGCAGAGATGATATTGCAGTTGATTTAATAGGAAAACAAACACTGCAACTGCTAGTCTGTTATCCTGTATAATAGAAGCTGAAATACTTTCTGTCTCCTGCTGCTTTTGTTTATAAATTCAAGGCAAGACTGATTTCATTCTGCTCTACACGACATAATAGTGAACTTTATTAGGATAAAGACATGTGTAATTGGCTTTTTAATGAAGGACAAAGTTTTGATTTCCGTATACGTCTGATATCTCTTCACAGCGTCTGATATTTCTGATATCTCAGTGAGTGATCTTGTGATCGGACTCAGATTGCTTTAAGCCGTCGGCTTGAACCTTCACCTTACAGAGATCTAACCCCATGTTGCTGTGGTTTTCCCTCCTGCTTTGTCAGGGGTGTGAAGCCAGCACAGTGTATGCTGAGCTATATCTGTAATGTAGAAGTATGGACTCATGAACACCAGAAATAAGAGCGAGAGTTTATTCTTTCTGCAGTCTCACACTAATTGCCTTATGTCCCTTTCGCACATTCTGCCTAAGTTTCTCCCAATGAGCTTAACATGCATGTACTTGCTTTGTACGGTCTGTATATAATTAGCGTTAGGTTTTGTCATTTCAAACGTACATATAGTGAAATGAAACAACGATTAAGCCACTGACAATTTAAGCCACTAAATCCCTCTAACTATAGACAATTCAACTCAATTAGCCTATCACGAAAGAAAAGAAAAGAAAAATACACGTCCTTCCCTCGCTCCCTATCTAAACAAAAGCATGGTGTGTAATACGGGGATCATCCAAAAAAAGGTTGTGAGCGGGAACGTGATGTAGTTGAGGGGGAAAAAAGGAAACCCTAGACACCTAACCCACCACCAACAGACATAAGACACTTGGTATAAATCTAAGCACATCAGGATGTAACATTTTCTATATAATATTATAATATTATATATATATATATATATATATATATATATATATATATAATATTCATTCATTCATTCATTTTCTACCGCTTATCCGAACTACCTCGGGTCACGGGGTCTCTCAGGCGTCATTGGGCATCAAGGCAGGATACACCCTGGACGGAGTGCCAACCCATCGCAGGGCACACACACACACTCTCATTCACTCACGCAATCACACACTACGGACAATTTTCCAGAGATGCTAATCAACCTACCATGCATGTCTTTGGACCGGGGGAGGAAACCGGAGTACCCGGAGGAAACCCCCGAGGCACGGGGAGAACATGCAAACTCCACACACACAAGGTGGAGGCGGGAATCGAATCGAATCGAATCGGAGGTGTGAGGCAAACGTGCTAACCACTAAGCCACCGTGCCCCCCTATATATATACAGGGAGTGCAGAATTATTAGGCAAATGAGTATTTTGACCACATCATCCTCTTTATGCATGTTGTCTTACTCCAAGCTGTATAGGCTCGAAAGCCTACATCCAATTAAGCATATTAGGTGATGTGCATCTCTGTAATGAGAAGGGGTGTGGTCTAATGACATCTACACCCTATATCAGGTGTGCATAATTATTAGGCAACTTCCTTTCCTTTGGCAAAATGGGTCAAAAGAAGGACTTGACAGGCTCCGAAAAGTCAAAAATAGTGAGATATCTTGCAGAGGGATGCAGCACTCTTAAAATTGCCAAGCTTCTGAAGCGTGATCATCGAGCAATCAAGCGTTTCATTCAAAATAGTCAACAGGGTCGCAAGAAGCGTGTGGAAAAACCAAGGCGCAAAATAACTGCCCATGAACTGAGAAAAGTCAAGCGTGCAGCTGCCAAGATGCCACTTGCCACCAGTTTTGCCATATTTCAGAGCTGCAACATCACTGGAGTGCCCAAAAGCACAAGGTGTGCAATACTCAGAGACATGGCCAAGGTAAGAAAGGCTGAAAAACGACCACCACTGAACAAGACACACAAGCTGAAACGTCAAGACTGGGCCAAGAAATATCTGAAGACTGATTTTTCTAAGGTTTTATGGACTGATGAAATGAGAGTGAGTCTTGATGGGCCAGATGGATGGGCTCGTGGCTGGATCGGTAAAGGGCAGAGAGCTCCAGTCCGACTGAGACGCCAGCAAGGTGGAGGTGGAGTACTGGTTTGGGCTGGTATCATCAAAGATGAGCTTGTGGGGCCTTTTCGGGTTGAGGATGGGGTCAAGCTCAACTCCCAGTCCTACTGCCAGTTTCTGGAAGACACCTTCTTCAAGCAGTGGTACAGGAAGAAGTCTGCATCCTTCAAGAAAAACATGATTTTCATGCAGGACAATGCTCCATCACACGCGTCCAAGTACTCCACAGCGTGGCTGGCAAGAAAGGGTCTGAAAGAAGAAAAACTAATGACATGGCCTCCTTGTTCACCTGATCTGAACCCCATAGATAACCTGTGGTCCATCATCAAATGTGAGATTTACAAGGAGGGAAAACAGTACACCTCTCTGAAGAGTGTCTGGGAGGCTGTGGTTGCTGCTGCACGCAATGTTGACGGTGAACAGATCAAAACACTGACAGAATCCATGGATGGCAGGCTTTTGAGTGTCCTTGCAAAGAAAGGTGGCTATATTGGTCACTGATTTGTTTTTGTTTTGTTTTTGAATGTCAGAAATGTATATTAGTGAATGTTGAGATGTAATATTGGTTTCACTGGTGAAAATAAATAATTGAAATGGGTATATATTTGTTTTTTGTTAAGTTGCCTAATAATTATGCACAGTAATAGTCACCTGCACACACAGATATCCTCCTAAAATAGATAAAACTACAAACAAACTAAAAACTACTTCCAAAAATATTCAGCTTTGCTATTAATGAGTTTTTTGGGTTCAGTGAACACATGGTTGTTGTTCAATAATAAAATTAATCCTCAAAAATACAACTTCCCTAATAATTCTGCACTCCCTATATATATATATATATATATATACACACACATGTTTCAGCTAAATATATATTCAGTTCACTGCTTGCTTCTGCCAAAATCTTTCAGTCTGAGCCAGCATTACTTGACGCATGACTTAAAACATGACAAACCATGCATATGAATTTGGCTGAAACCCAGGATGGATGGCTGAAACCCATTTATTAGTTATTTTATTAAGCGTAGTGAAGCATGTGAGTGTGTTGGTGTGTGGAAGGCTGATGCAGGCAGTGTAGTGGCCTTGCAGAGGGAAGTTATATGTGTGTCTGTGTGTGTGTGTGTGTGTGTGTGTGAGTGATCACCTTTGGTCTCTAGCTGCATGTCATTTCTTAGCTCATCTCCGTCTCTGCCCACTGACCATTATACACAGAGAGAGAGAAAGTGAGGAGGACGGATGCACTTGTCTGCCTGTCTGGTTCTTTCGTTTATTTATTGTTTCCACTTTGTGAATTTTCCGGGGCGAAACACACAGAGGAACAACAGAGATTCCAGTAACCAGTGGAACAGATGTGTGATGTGTTGTGTGTCATGTATCTCCCGCTCTCTCTTTCTCTCTCTCCTCCCCCTCTCTGTTGTGTATATGAAGTATGACAACTGGCTCAGTGGACTTTCTCTACTGTCTGTGTTTGCTGTGGTCTCAGAGTACAACACACACACAGCTGAGTGAAGAAATGCAAGAATCGACATGTCCTCCTGAAGCTCACACAGCTTTCAGTCTTGAACTACATTAACCATGAGCCCCAGCACATCAAGATTTCTATCCTTATCCTTCTATCTCCTTTACTGTTTAATTTATTTATACTACAAACGAATGCTGGGAATATCAAAGATCGATAATCTAGATTTTCTAGATTAGTAATATTTTGTTTGATTTCACTGCAACTAACAGACAGAGCTAACTCTGACGTGCTCTGAATGCTTCGTTCAAATCTTCCAGATGTACAGAAGACACGTTCCAAGTGCGTGAATAATGCCGCTCGCATTGCTGCGACTCCTGCATGCACGCGCAAAATCATGCTTCGAGTGTAAATTTGCATTGCGCCAGATGACTTCTCAGCATGGATTATTTTCCTGTAACAACACCTCCCACTAGACCTGTAAGTCAGTGCAAAGAATATTCCTTTGGATTTTAGTCACTTACATCACAAATATGCATGTCACTGGCATAGTAAAATTTTTGCACCGCAGTAGACGTATAATGTAAAATATGGAGAGAAAAGCCATAATGTCTAAAAGATATAATGTCCAGTCTGGATGATAGAAATGTTATACTGTGCAGTGGGGCTCAAGCAGATAATTCTCTGGGTTGTTTATTGGAGGATCAGAGTTCGAGCCCCAGCACGGCCAAACCGCCACCGTTGGGCCCTTGAGAAGGCCCTTAACCCTCTCAGCTCCAGTGGTGTTATATCATGGCTGACCCTGTGCTCTGACCCCAACCTCCAAAGTTCTAATATGTTACAAAAGAATTTCACTGTGCTGTAATGTAGTAACCGTGAAACATTATTTTATCAAGCTAAATGATTTTCATATCTTCCACAATTCCTGCTCCATCATGTCTGTACTTACATCACATTCAATGAATCTGTTCCTGATTTGATTGTTTGATGAATGATTTCATCCTTGGCTCAATTCCTCAGCAACTCCGTCTGAATGACCAAAACGTCTCAGATTCTGATTTATTTTTGCTTTTGACAATGGCTTTTCCTCTTGTGCTCACTCACTTCAGTGTGCCGATGTTAACACTGAAGCTCGGCGTGATCAGATGACCTACTCTATGAGATTCTGCATTAAAAACAAATTGAACTGTATATTTGTGTGTTAAAATGGGTTAATTAGACTACAAATACAACAAGCTACTGTACATGAGTCAGTTGTGGGAGGAGCTTAATAGCGTGAAGTCATTAGGTGTATTCATGAACTGCTTGGTTTTCGAATCGAGTCGCTTCTAATTATGTTCAATCAGTTAATCTGCAAAGTTAATCGTTTCATTTGTTTAACATTTACTTTCTGAATCCGTCTCATATATTTCTGTTTTTTTTTTTTTTTATGGACTCGTTGACTCAAGGTTACTGGCTGCTACTCTGTCTGCTTCTATGGCACTGTCTCAGAAAAAGACAATAGGAAATCATGACTTGTGTGAAATGAATCTAAAGTACTGAGTCCCACTTCCAGTGCAGGTTATCTAGGCCAGTGTCAGTTGGATCTTTATCACTGATTCCCACTCATCCTCTTCTTACTTTGATGAGCTTGGGAATTTCTACTGGTGTCATCATATCATAAGGTGCAGCAAATACACTGAGACTGTACCTGCAACAGGAAAGAGCTTGTGCATCACTACTGTTCTGTTTCTTACTGTATGAATGCTTAATGGAGCTGACCTATTTTTATGTAATTAGTTCAATTAAAGTAAATTGCTTATTTTTAGTGCATTTAATCACTGATATATTATTAAGAATGTATGTATTATTTACAGATGTAGCCTCAGTGTATTTCTATAAATATGGTGGCTGTGGTAGCATAGTGGTTAAGGTGTTGGACTACTGACCAGGAGGGCATGAGTTTGAATCCCAGGTCCACCAAGCTGCCACTGCTGGGCCCCTGAGCAAGGCCCTTAACCCTCAATTGCTTAGTTGTATAAATTGAAATAAATTGTAAGTCACTCTGGATAAATGAGTCTGCTATATGCCGTAAATGTAAATGTATAGAGTAAGAATTAATAGCTACGTACATTCTTGAAAGTAACACAACTCTTACTGTACCCAAGCTCGATTTTTTTATAGCACACAGTATGTCAAGTAAAACAGTGAAACAGTGTATGACCACATGGTTTTTAGGGAAAACAAGGAAAAACGAAAAAAACGTCTAATACCCAGGCTTCAAAAGTGTGAACATTCTTTTATTACTTGGAATGTCGCAGAGTTCCGAATAAACCAAACACAAACTCCCTCAAACTCACGTTAAATACTAATTTGTGTTCACATACCATGAATTAAAGTGACTGATTAAACAAGTACAGATGTTCCTATAGGATATTCCTGACATCATCTAGGCAGCATCCAAGCGGGAAAGAAGCTTTGAGCTTACGGAGCCCCCAAAATAAGGGTCACACCATGGAACACTGTAAAGACAATAATCAAACAGAGGAGAAAATATAGCATAGTGACATTAATAACCACAGAATGTTCCTCCAGGCGGGCTAATAAGAGGTCTTTAGCAACACTGCAGCAATTTCTGGAAAGTACTGGTTTCTCCTTAAATGTGACAGAAATCTAACAAATTCTTCATATATCTGGGCTACGGTGTAGGATGGCCTTTAAAAAAATAAATCCAAGCCTAGATATTGTTACCAAAAAACATGCAGCTAATCTCTTAAAACAACATGAAATAATGTGCTATGGACATAACAAAAAAAAAACCACATCACATCACCAAATGTAAACAATCTCTAAGGTGAAGCATGGTGGTGGCAGCATCATGCTTTGGAGTTGCTTTTGTTCAGCTAAAACTGGGGCTTTATAATGAATAAGCTTCAAAAAAAAAAAACTTACAGCTTCTGCCAAAACTCTTAAGATGAAGAGGAACTTCACCTTTCAGCATGACCATGACCTGAATCACACCTATAAATCGACAAACATGATCATGGTTTTGGAACAGCCCAGCTGGAGTCCAGATCTAAATCCAATTTAATCTCTGTGAGCTGACCTGAAGAGCGCTGTGTTCAGGAGATAACCAGCCAACCTGACAGAGGTACAATTCTTTCGAGTCAAGGTGAGTCCAGCTGAGTGAGTCTTTCCCAAAAAGATTCAGTCTGAAGTTAAAATCTAAAGCTACTTGCTTTAATCTAAAACTTCTGCAATGGGATATTGTATGTTTTTTATTAATTGTTTTATATTTTTCCCAAAATGATTCTTTTTGATTCAGTTTCAAAGTAAATTTAGAAAAGATTTTAATTAGATTTTATATCCACTTTCTCTCGCATGTTGTTTATTTATTGTTATATTTTAACAATTTAACAGGTGAAGTCAATGATAAGATTGATGGGCATGTGGTAGCCTAGCGGTTAAGGTGTTGGGCTACTAATCGGAAGGTTGTGAGTTTGATCCCAGGTCCACTAAGATGCCACTGTTGGGCACCTGAGCAAGGCCCTTAACCCTCAATTGCTCAGATGTATAAATATGAAATAATGTAAGTCGCTCTAGATAAGGGTGTCTGCCAAATGCTGGAAATGTAAATGTAAATAAGAATTCTCTCTGTGTGTTCATACAGTTACTAGAAGCTACACACACACACACACACACACACACACACACACACACACACACACACACACACACACACACACTACAATTATAAGGTCACGTTTTCATGCATGAGCTTTCTTTTATTCCTTCCATTTTCATGCTTGGTATTCTGCACTGAAGGCTTGTAAACACGTTATCGTGTGCGTTTGGTACGATCTGGTAAAGAGTGAAGGGCTTATCTCATCACAGAAGGACTTCATGCTCTACAGGAGACCGGCCCTGAGGCACAAGTTCAAATTTAACCCTGGGTTTAAGAACTGACGCGGTCACACCCTGTACGATTATTCACTGAACCTGAACACCGAGCTCAAGATTCTTACACAGAAACTTTTTAATCAACCTTATGAGGAATGACAAGTACAGATAGGACATGTGCTTCTCATTGCTATTTATTCAAGGCTGCTCTGTGTTAAATGGAGTTTTTTTATTTGTTTGCGTTGGATAGATTATCTCTCACAATTAAAGTTCTATATCTGTTCTCTCATTCTTTATGTTGGCCTTCTTGAGAAAAAAATCTCTCTCTCTCTCTCTCTCTCTCTCTCTCTCTCTCTCTCTCTCTCTCTATATATATATATATATATATATATATATATATATATATATATATATATATATATATATCTTTCGTTCTCTCTCTTGTCCTCTGATTTAAAAAAAAAAGAATGTTTGTTCCCTATTAAAGCCACCACTCCCTTCTCTATGGAAACACCTAATAATTCTGTATCATTATAATCTTTCAGGCCTTTTATGGCTGGGTTGTTTTTCTTCTTAATGCTTCTGTCTGAAGAAACCCAAAGCAAATCTAATTGTCTCCACCATTATAATATGTGTTTTTTTTCCCCTTCCCTTTTTTCCCCCTCATGCTCCAGATAGACGTTTTTTTTCCAGTTTTATAATTTGATTTAATTCTATATTCCAAGACATAAATGGGTACTGAGCACTGATGGGAAGAAAGTGCTGCAGATGTTTCTATAGTCTTTTCGGGATTTAGATGTAAGGATGCACTCAAGCTCATTGTGGATTCAGGCTCAAATGGCCATGATAACACACCCAACTAATCATTATGGTGTGCTGTAGCGGATGGGTTTGTGCTTTTGTCAATATATCTGTGCAGTGTTTTCTGACCAGATGGCTGCTTTGACGGTCTTTCAACAATACGTCATGTCTAATTGTGTTACAAAATAGATGGACGGGCCGAATGAAATGCGAAATATTGCAAAATACCAGAGATGGGGGAACTCGGGTCATATGACTTGACTCGAGTCAGACTTAAGTCGCAAATTTGAGACTTGCTTGACATATATTAAAAAAAGACTCGAGTTGACTTTGACTTGACATTCATGACTTGGGACTTGAGTTAAATGACTCAGAGATGGGGGACTCGACTTGACTCGAGTCAGGTTTAAGTCGCAAATTTGAGACTTGCTTGACAAGTATTAAAAAAAGACTCGAGTTGACTTCGACTTGACATTCATGACTTGAGACTTACTTGTGACTTGCACATGTGTGACTTACTTCCACCTCTACATAATACAGTACAAAGTCAATATTAAAGTTAATAGACAGTAGTGAAGTTAGTGAAGACAGAAGGGAAGTTCAGCGTTAACATTTTAAAAATTGTTGCTTTCATTAGAAAAGATCATAAACAGACTTAATCACATTCCAAATATTATCTGCAGCTTCTTGAACTTGTCCAGTTGAATCCAGTTTAATATCAAAAACACCCTTAATACCAAACTCCTCACTCAAAAACTTAATAAAATGCAAAGACGTTGAGTATTTTGTTTAGTTTTGGAATGCAAGAGGTTTTGCCTTTAGTAACAAGGAGAGGGATTTGTTAAGGTTAACAGTTTCTACAGAAACAGTTACTAAAGAAACTCTACTTGGAACATTGCCTGGATTGTTTGTTGTAAGTTTCTGCCTGGAACTATTAAGATTTCCCTCCGTGACCCAACCATAGAACCTTTTCTGTTGTTGGATTGAACTTTTCCCCCAAGAGCGTAGTTCTGAGTCATCTGACCTACTGACAGCTTGCTTTTAAGACAATTTGTGTCTAATGTCTATGTCCTAGTTTATCCAGCAGGTTCATATATCTTTAATAAAGTGATATGGTAGAATGTTGTCATTTAATATTACAGTATATTAGAATTAATTACTGAGGAGAAACACTAATCTGCTGATTACCTCTTTCATTTTACTGTGTTTATTGCTCGGCTAAATCACCATGATGCATTAACTGGAGGTGTGAGATTGAGAGTGCGTGTACAGCTCAGCTTTTGTGTTAGCACACTGATTGTGTTCGTGTGTGTGTGTGTGTGTGTGTGTGTCACAGGCCCTCAGTAAATACCCACCGCTGTTCAACGACATCTCTTTCTGGCTGCCTGATGAAGGCTACACGGAAAACGACTTCTACGATTTGGTGCGGAGCGTCGGAGGAGACTTGGTGGAGAAGGTCACGCTGCAGGACCAGTTTACTCATCCAAAGTAAGAGATTTTGTTTTATTACTGTTTATTTGTGCATGGTGGGATTGTACCAATGCTAAATAGAATCAAAACTAAACACCACACACTCAAATCCAGACACAATTAAATTCAGTTTTATGGATAGGTTTATAATGAAGAGTCATAAAAATAAACGTGTTTCTACATGAATAAGTGTAGAGGGTTAGATTCAAGCATGTACATCCAACAGAAACTTTTTCTTTAGAAATAAATCTTCCATCTAGCTTAAAGGGATTTTCTTGTTTTGTTTGACCCTCAGGGACAACCCTTAAAAGTAGAATACCTTGATAAAGTAAGAACTTTTAACAATCTAAAGAACTTTCAAGGAGCCTTTTTCAAGGTACTTGACAAGAATATCAGATAGATAGATAGATAGATAGATAGATAGATAGATAGATAGATAGATAGATAGAAGATCCATAAAATTTTGAAATTTTGGGGATTGATGGATGGATGGATGGATGGATGGATAAACGGAGGCATGTAAAGATTGATTGTTGGATAGAAGGTAGTTAGGATGGACGGTTGATGAGGTGGCAAGATGAATGTAGGATGGAAGTATGGATGGATAGGTAAATTGAAGACAGGATGAATGTAGGATTGAAGTAAGGATGGATGGATGACTTTGAGACAGGATGAATAGAGGATTGAAGTAAGGATGCATGGATGACGTGGAAGCAGGGTGAATGGAGCATTGAAGTAAGGATGGATGGATAACATGAAGACGGGATGAACAGAGGATTGAAGTAAGGATGGATGGATGATGTGAAGGATAGAAAGAAAGTTTCTTTCTTGTTTCAAAGGGAACTTTTAAAAGCAGTTCAATCAGATGGTTTCGATCTTTTTTTTGACCAGGGCCTGAATCCTGACCCCTTATTGTAAGGGGAAGTAGGCTTGATTCATAGTGCGATACTATAAAAGCTGAATCTTTAATCTGATCTCAACAGTTCATTGCTTTTTTGCTGCACATATATTGTTTTTTTCTGCAAATGCATGCTAATATTTCACATTTGATTTGTCATTCTAATGTTTCACTCATTTGTTTTACACATTATAATTTACATCATGATGCCCACACTAGTAGGGACTCTGCACTCACCGGGTCTAATGAGAGGTCTGGCCTTGAGTGTCATACTGGAGCTCATCGATGTCAAGAAGTGTTACTTGAATCGTACATTTCATCCTGGCTGATATAGATCGGTATTTTCATTGATGCTCACAAGGGCACTGAACCTTGCCTCCTATACACAAGTGTTAACAATTAGTACAGTTGGTTTTGTCTGGTCTGTTGTTTTACACAGCCTGTCTACATCAAGTCTGCAGGATGTGAGCAGTCTTATAATACAAATATTTGTACTGTCAGATTATTGTGTATGATCGCTTAGAGGTCGTTAATTCAACATCCGACATTTTCATCCCTATGTCCTGGAGCACACTGCTTCAGTAGGAGATATATATATATATATACCTGAAATATTACCCAATGTGTTAGACTGCAAAATAGTGAATAGTGGATTATGCTTCCTTTCAGAAATGTTCCATGGTGAACCGCAAAGTTTGTAAAGCTAAAGACATGAAAGGAAATTCTAAGAGATCTTTTTTATTTACCAAGGCAACCCTTACACACACCACTTTAACCATTTACCACCACATCTCCTTATCTTCTTACTCCTTACTTCATAAGAATGTACATTGTGTATCAGTTCCGGCTCTTTTATGCTCTCAGTGTTGATTGTCATACATCACACATCACACACTACACCATTTTGTTATGTGTTTCATTTAATGCTCTGTATTTTATTTATTTTATCGTATTTTGTCTCCCTCACTTTTTCCATTACATCATTACATGTTGTTGATTGTATACAGTGCTGTATTTGACCACTGTAATATAGTTGTGTTATATTAGGCAGTGGTCCAAGGAAGGACAACTGGTGAAAAAGCACAGGGCCACCAAGGCTCATAGATGCACTGGGGGAGTGAAGGCTAGCCATCTGGTCTGATCCCACAGAAGAGCTACTGTAGTACAAATTGCTGAAAAAGTTGCTAGCTATGATAGAAATGTGTCAGAACACACAGTGCATCACAGTTTGCTGCGTTTGGAGCTGCGTAGCTGCAAACCAGTCAGATTGCCCATGCTGACCCCTGTCCATCACCAAAAATGCCCACAGTGCCTACAATAGGTACTAGACAATTTAAGAAGGTGATGTGGTCGTGTGAATCATGTTTTTTTTTTTAACATCATAACATCATGTGGATGTCCAGATTTGTGTGAATTGCTTGGGGGAAGACATAGCAGGCAGGATGCACTATGGGAAGTAGTGCAAGTTGCAGAGGCATTGTGATGCTCTTGGAGAGATGTTCCCATATGTCATGCTGGGAATTCTTAGGCCCTGGCATTCATATGGACCATGATTGGATACATAACACCTGCCTATACATTGTTGCAGACCATGTAAACCACTAACAGTATTCTCTAATGGCAGTAGATTCTTTCACCAGGATAATGCATCCTGCCACATTGCAAAAATTCAGCAATGGTTTCGTGACAAAAGTTCAAGGTGTTGATTTGGTCTCCACATTCCCCAGATCTCGGTCTGATTGAGCATCTGCGAGTTGTGCTGGACAAACAAGTCTGATCCGCAGAGGTCCCACCTCACAAAGTACAGGACTTAAAGGATCTACTGCTGACGGCTTAGTGCCAGAGACCGCAGCACACCTTCAGAGGTATTGTGGAGTCCATGTCTCGATGGCTCAGAGCTGTTTTAGTGGCACAAGGGGGACCTATACAATATTAGGCAGGTAATGTAATAGCTGATATTTGCATATGACTAGAATGACAATACAAACTCAAACTTTAATTTATTTCATATTTATTTGTACTTTTAACAACGGACATTGTCTCAAAACAGCTTTACAGAACATAAGAAACTCTATAATACAAAAAGATTAATGTTGTACAAAGATTAATATAATACAAAAATTCAAGATTAATATTAGACCTATATTTATCTCCAATGAGCAAGTCTGAGGTGACTGTTGCAAGGAAAAACTCCCTTAGATGGAAGAGGAAGAAACCTTGAGAGGAACCAGACTCAAAAGTGAACCTCATTCTCATTTGGGTAACACTGTAGTTTGTGATTATAAATATACAGTCTGGCAATTGTGTACTGATTGGAGTTGTTGTCCTCAAAGACCAAATGGAGTTGGCATCTCCTCTTATGTCTCAACTGTAGATGCCTCAGGATCCTCACAGGGTTGGCCTCATCTCAATGAAGGTCTGAAATCCTCATGACATGGAACAGAACTGGAGAACTTCAACTGCATTGGATAAAACGTTCCTCTCTTGTTTCCTTTGAAAGTTTTACTAAGAATCTTGCAGTGTAGAGTTTCCGGTTTGTGAATAGGAACTATTCGTTTGTAGAGTTCTACATAGATACAATCAAAGAAATAAATGTGAAGAGCACTTTTTTGATGAGAAAGTGGATGAGTTGTGCAGTGAGCAGTTGGCCAAGAATGGCTGTATTGTCTGTTATTCTTTTGTCCTTAAGGCTATTTGCTGATTTAGACATGATAGGTTCGGAGACACTGAACCCAACTTTATTTCCTGCCACTCGCCACTTTCAGGGGTCAAGAGTCAATCCATTGATGGTTCTGTTTTCTTAATGAGTTTCTTCAGCATGATAGAGTCTCTGTTGTTACCATCTCAGCACTCTGTCTCCATCCTTTCCACTCAGAGTGCAACCATCTTTCACGTGGTAACCATAAACCTTTCAGACTGATGGCGAATAGGCCAGAGTTGATTGAATTGATTATGATTAAATCAGAAGAAAATGATAAAGTTTGCTCTGGCCACATCTGAAGTTGTGTCTTAACTTCACACCCAAATACACACTCCATTTCACTCTTGTGAATAGAGGCCTCCTCTTCACACCAAAGGCTGGTGAACAATTTTCAGCACATGCATGGTTACATTCACAAATAAAGCACTGGTTAATTGTTCCTGCTGTAAGCATCACTGTGGAATCGAACACTTGTAGTCCTGATTATTTGCGACAGTATATTTAACGATCAATGATCACCCCTGACTTCCTGTTTGACTGGCAATTTGTGTCCTGGCGTGCGCTTTGAGCTAATGATGGTCACATTAGGGCGTGTTGATGGTGTGGAGTATAAGACAATTGTGTAGTTTAGTTCAGTGTTAATGACAGAGGTGGGCTTAAGTGTGCTCAATGGCTCCATTTTGTACTGTCTAATGTTTCAGATATCACCCTTGCTTTATTAGGCACCAAACATATTAGCTCTCCTGTTCTTGCTCCTATTCTTTCTTGCTTTGACCCTGTTTTGCCCCTTTGATATCTGTTCTAATGGGGAGGAGTTCACTCATGGGTGTGTGTAAAAGAGAGAGAGAGAGAGAGAGAGAGAGGCAAAGAGAAAGATCCAGGACCTGCAGTGCGTAAAAAAAAAGACTGCAAGCATTTATCTCTGTCTTCGCTCTTAATCTTTTTTAAATAGCAGCTTTCCCTCCCTCGGCTTTAATGACCTCCATAAATACGAAGACAAACAGAGGTGATGAGAGTCCGTGCTGGGGAGCAGAGCAACACAGTCGTTATTATACGTTTGTCTGTACATGTGCGTTTCCATAATTTCATTTTCCTAATGTGTTTTGTTGTGTATCTGGCAATATGAAAGCATTCCTGTTTTTTATTTAATTCTTTTCCTGTCAGTGTGTTTGAT